>NC_092164.1:19732522-19982685 GCF_045791955.1 Oncorhynchus clarkii lewisi | reverse complement strand
GACTTTGACACCCCTGGACTAGTGGGATACCACTACCGTATCTGAATAATGTGGAGATGAAGAAGCAACCCTGCTTTATCTCAATGATACATAATGTATGCAGTGGTAGGATATCCAAAAACAGAGTTACGACCTTGTTAGTGTATAATATGATAGGACTTTGGAGTGATCCAAAAACCATAAATCCCAAACCACCTTTGCCACTTTCAGTTTGCAATTAATGTTCCCTGTACTCTCAATAGGTGCCCTTTTGGTTTTAGGCTGGGATTCTGTATAAGCACTTTGTGACATCTGCTGATGTAAAAAGGGTTGGATAAATTCATTTGATTGATTTATTGATTGATTGGTTGAATTCGGGATGGGAAATTAGACACCCAGGGAGGCAACACCCAATTACACCCAGGTAGACGATTGATTGTAGACTTCAAAGGAGTCTTCTAGAGATCTTAGATAGCAAATCAAACAAACTTTTCCACACACTAACTGAATCAGAGAACCACAATACTTTATATGTTACATCATATGCTGTTGATGTCAACTAGTTTAGAACCTCTGGTAATGATGAACTACCTGTCCTTTCCGTTGCCATATACCTGACAAACCCAGTAAACCTGAAATGCTGGTTTTGGAAGGGAGTATTTTAAACAACTTGGCACCGTCATAAGATACCACCTTTCCGACAGATTTCTGCCCTGCTAGAGCTGCCCGGTGCACTGTAAGTTGCTGTTAATGTGAAGTGGAAATGTCTCGGAGAAACTACGGCTCAGCCGCAAAGTGGTATGTCACACAAGCAGAACGGGACCACCAAGTGCTGATCGCCACCATTGGACTCAGGAGCAGCGGAAACGCATTCTCTGGAGTGGTGAATCACGCTTCACCATCTGGAAGTCCGACGGACAAACCTAGGTTTGGCGGATGCCAGGAGAAAGATGCCTGCCCAATTGCATTGTGCCAAGTGTAAAGTTTGTTGGAGGAAGAATAATGGTCTTGGGTTAGGTCCCCTAGTTCCAGTGAAGGGAAATATTAACGCTACAGCATACAATGAAAGGGCCTTACCTTTTCCAGCATGAAAATTCCCCCATGCACAAAGCGAAATCCATACAGAAATGATTTGTCTAGATCGGTGTGGAAGAACTTGAATGGCCTGCAAAGAGCCCTGACCTCAACCCCATCAAACACCTTTGGGATTAATTGGAACGCCAAATACGAGCCAGGCCTAATCGCCCAAAATCAGTTCCCGACCTCACTAATGCTCTTATGGCTGAATGGAAGCAGGTACCCGCAGCAATGTTCCAACATCTAGTGGAAAGCCGTTCCCAGAAGAGTGGAGTCTGTTATAGCAGCAAAGCGGTGACCAACTCCATATTAACGCCCATGATTTGGAATAAGATGTTCGACGGGCAGGTGTCCACTTACTTGTGTAGTGTAGCTCGAAGGGATAATACCAGTCACAGGTAAGATACTACCTCTACTCCTGCATCCTAGAGCATCGAAGTCACCATAGTTTAACTGTCAGCACAAAAATGAATAATTTCTGTTGCCTCTGTTTAATGGGTTTAAATATATATTTCATACAATTACATTATATTCAATCACATTCAGGCTTGTTGGAAATTCCCACCTTTCACATTGACTGAGTTTCCTGAATCATAGGTCTATGTCACATTCATTGCCCTGTTCGGGGAACAACAACATAATGGGGAGGGGTCCGCAAATCGTGAGATAGCTCATTTTTTTTCATGTGTCTGTCTTTGACCCCGTGACATTTCAGTTCACACTCTTGAGAACCAACTCAGTGCCATCAAAACTCGTTGTCACATGCTGCCAAAGCATCGCTACATGAGCTTAATTCCAGGGTCATTAACGCTAATCGGGATCCTTGGGACGTCCCAACAGTAACCCTAACCTTAACCCCTACATTTACCCTAGAGCTCTCCAACCCTGTTCCTGGAGAGCTATCGTCCTGTAGGTTTTCGCTCCAAAACCAGTTGTAACTGATTCAGCTTATCAACCAGCAAATTATTAGAATCAGGTGCGATATATTAGGGTTGAGGTGAAAACCTACAGGATGGTAGCTCTCCAGGAAGAGGGTTGGAGAGCCCTGATTTACCCTAACCTTAACCATAACCGCAGTAGTTTGGTGGAACCTTAATTGGGGAGGGTGGGCTGATTGTAATGGCTGGAGCAGAAACGGTGGAATGGTATCAAATACATCAAACACATGGTTTCCATGTATTTGATGCCATTCCATTAACTCCTTTCCAGCCATTATAATGAGCCGTTCTCCCTTACCTAACCCTAACTTTAGCCCTTACTTTAACCATTTTAAATTTAAACTTCATGTATGAGCGTCCCAAGGATCCCGGATAGCAAGGGAGTCCACAAGAGATGGGGGGAAAAACATCATTATACCTTTCAACTAGACTGGAGCATGTGGACAGCATGTGGACAGCTGCCAAATATGCGGCCAATGAAGCCGCTGCTAAAAATAAGTCCCAAGTATGTTTTTGTAAGGATTTCATTATGGGTCTGACTGCTGCACACACTCTGCAGACCCTGCTACATGCACGCTTCATTTGGAAGGCCTAATATTGCAGGTACTCTCTCCTTTATTAACTGTAAAAAATATTAAACGAACAATCTCTAATTATTAAAAGACAAGAAATGGAAATAAAAACACATAAAAACTCCGGACCGTTATACAGTGCCTTCAGAAAGTCTTCCAATCCCTTAAATTGTTACACATTTTGTTGTGGTACAGCCTGAATTCAAAACGGATTCAATCTTCTTCTTTTTCTACCCAACTACACACAATAACACCATGATGACAAAGTGAAAACATGTCTTTAGACATTTTTGCACATTCATTGAAAATGAAATACAGAAATATCTAATTTACATAATTATTCACACCCCTGAGTCAATGCATGTTAGAATCACCTTTGGCAGCGATTACAGCTGTGATTGCTTTTCCTGGGTAAGTCTAAGAGCTTTGCCCACCTGGGTTGTATTATATTTGCACATTTATAATTTGTCTTAATTCTTCAAGCTCTATCAAGTTGATTGTTGATCATTGCTAGACAGCCATTTATAAGTCTTGCGGAGATTTTTAAGTCGATTTATGTCCAAACTGTAACTAGGCCACTTAGGAACATTCAAGGTCGTCTTGGTAAGCAACTCCAGTGTATGTTGGCCTTGTGTTTTAGGTTATTGTCCTGGTGAAAGGAAGATGTATCTCCCAGTGTCTATTCCGTTTATTTTTATCCTAAAAAACTCCTTAGTCCTTGCCGAAAATTTGAAGTGGTACTCTTTGCCCCAAACATACACATTGCATTGCAGTTTTATTTTAGTGCCTTATTGCAATCAGGATACATGTTTTGGAATATTTTTATTCTGTATTTGTATTTTGTATTTATAAGGGATCCCCATTAGCTGCTGCTCTTCCTGGGGTCCAAACACACCAATGCACGCACCCACATTACATATCAAACAAAATATAAAACAGTGAACTATGTTTGTACTGAATGAGCTAAAGATAAAACAATCATATAACATCCCTACACCACCACATATCCAGAACACAAAACGTTTAATAATACTAATAATATAATAATAATATACAACAATATCACAATGTGTGCGTATGCATGTGTGTGTACCTTGCCATAACAAAGGTATTGAATACTTATTGACTCAAGACATTTCAGCTTTTCATTTTTAATTAATTTGTAAACATTTCTAAAAGCCTAATTCGCGATATTTTGTGTAGGTCAGTGACACCAAATCTAAATTTAATCTATTTTAAATACAGTCTGTAACAACTAAATGCGGGAAAAAGTCAAGGGGTGTAAATACTTTATGAAGGCACTGTAAATCTTCAAAAACAAAAGTAGGTTGTCATTTCATTATATCATTCCTCTGAAATACCATGAAGACTTTTTTTTTTTACTGCGTGGAGTGCACGCGTCGTCATATTTACCTCCGACTTCCAAACGATATAGGCGTGAGAACTGGACTGTTGCTGCTTCTTCTGAAGCCATCTCCGCGGTGAGAATAATGTGTTCGTGCTCCCAGTTGGAGTGACGCTGGGGCTCCTCACCAGAAACGGTAAATCCCACGCGGTATTCCGCTTTGTGCCCCTCACAGTCACGTCATAGTCAAAGGGAAAGTTTGATGTCGGGGAGATGTCCAGGGGTGTGGAGGGACCAGATAAAGACGAAAGGGGTTGTTTCACCCTGAGATTTCTGGAACGGGGATCTGATTTCAACGCAACCGGGTGCTCAGGGGAGCTTGGCGAGGATGAAAACGCACCTGCATCCTCAACGCGCAAACCCGGTAAACCCAAGCGGTCCCCACGGGTTCCATCTGTCTCTGTGCCACATTTCCTTATAATATCAGGGTCCAGGCTCCGAGTTTGTCGCAACTTCCTTTTGGAGATGGCTTTGGAGGCTGGAGAGGAGCAGGAGAAGACGTTCAATATTCCTTGTCCAGATGACATCTCTATCTCCCCTCTGCACAAACGCAGCAGCGTTTAAAAAAAAACTTTTCTCAGAAGTTTAGTTCGAGCGCCATAAAGAACCAAACCACGAGATAAGTCCCATCAATATACTCTGACAGTGAACCCTTGGTCCACGTGTTTTTATGATGTAATCGCCAGAATGCCTTTGCTTCAGATAAAGCGAGAGACAGACAGCGCGCAAATGTATCCAATTCTCTGTGCGGTGTTATTATGCATGCAGCTCAGCTCATTCCCAAACTGTAGTCAGAGCGGACGGCAGGATGAGAGAAGTTTCGCAATTGATGACCCTCGCCGCCGCTCCTCTAATCCGTCCAATGCGCTCCTGTGGCCGTTAAGACTGCGCTCTCATGTTGCTCTGCAATGCGCAAAACCAGTGCATACAAGTGTCTTCCCCGGGTCTTTATCTGCATCTTTCAAGTTTGTACCATACATTAATTGTATAGCCTACATATATGACATATGTGATGCATAGGCCTATAGCTGCATAGCCTAACTTTCACTTTGTTGAAATAAAGCACAACTAAAGCTGGCCGATTGAGGACAAGGCATAAAGATTAATCATCGACCTAAAACCATAATCCATAAATGAGGATTAATCCTATAGTCTAGCCTATTTTACTACTATTCACATGTTTTGCATTACATTGGGGCACACTTGTGTCTTACTCGCTCAAAATAAATATCATGGTCTGATTATCTTGCTCTCTGCATTTTCGCACCACAAGTTTCTCAGAAGTCGCGAGAAAGACTGTCAGGCACCACAATGTTGCTATATATGGGTTAGCTGCTGTGCAGCACGTTTGGCCAGAAGGAGCTCAGATTTTGGCGCTTCCCTCCAACCCAACTCTATTAGTGTTTCCATTGTAAATGGACATTTCGATGGTGTCTTTTGAGAATCTCAGGGTTATAGGGTCATGGCTTCCTCTTTATATAATTCTCTCTGCTTTCTCTCTCTCTCTCTCTCTCTCTCTCTCTCTCTCTCTCTCTCTCTCTCTCTCTCTCTCTCTCTCAATTCAATTCAATTCAAGGGGCTTCATTGGCATGAGAAAGATATGATATCATTGCCAAAGCAAGTGAAATAGATAATAAACAAAAGTGAAATTAACAATCAAAATTAACAGTAAACATTACACTCACAGAAGTTCCAAAATAATAAAGACATTTCAAATGTCATATTTTGTCTATATAGTGTTGTAGCAATGTGCAAATAGTTAAAGTACAAAAGGGAGGAGCCCCAGCGTTTTCAAATTCTTTGTGGATCTCTCTCTCTCTCTTTATCTCATCCGTTCCCCCCGTCTGTTTTTAGGCTGGTCAAATCTGACTGAGCTGTTATCAGTGTCATGCAGTGTAGCTTCATAAGCAGCTTTATCAGGGCAACCCCCTCCTCCAGTCTCCCATGATGCAGCATTTTCCCCATACCTTCACACACACATACACGCAGGTACACACGCATGCACACATACACATGAATGAAGGTACGCATGTACGTACACAGAAAGGCATACACACACACACATACACATACACACACACACACATACACACAAGCAAGGCAATTATTCATCCCTTCTCATCATTTTGGGGTCCCGAGTGGCACAGCGGTCTAAGGCACTGCATCTCAGTCCTAGAGGCGTCACTACAGACCCTGGTTCGAGTCCAGGCTGTATCACAGCTGTCAGTGATTGGGAGTCCCATAGGGCGGCGCACAATTGGCCCAGCGTTGTCTGGGTTAGGGTTTGGCCGGGGTAGGCCGTCATTGTAAATAAGAATATAGTCTTAACTGACTTGCCTAGTTAAATAAAGGTGAAACAAAATGGTGAAAGTGCAGTAGAGGAATAGAGATTGGTGAGAAGGAGTCAGAGAGAAGCAATCTATTGCTGCTCTACCTCCCGGCTGCAGTGGTTGTAAAACCAGACACAGTGTACGACGACTATATGGTTGGTGTGTACCAGAGGTAGAAATCATCCTCGTCACATGTGCATGTGAGCTCCCCGATGTTAACCCAATGAGTCCCACGTTTTGGACTTCTAACCACTTTCAAACATCAATGTAACATTGGATCCGTCTATTTATTCTGGATACGTAGATACCAACCATTAGTCTGTGTGATTAATAAAACCACATATTTAATTCATAGAGAAATGGGGCTAAAACAGCCTGCAGGGGTTAAATTAGGATGAGAGGGGCGCTGGGAAGGGACCAAGTAGAATGGTTTCTAATATACTTTAGTGGGCACCAGCCACAAGAAACCAAATATAATTTAAAAAACACTTTAAAAAAAAATGTGTTTATAGATAATAGCAGTCCAATTGGCTGTAAAGTAAAGATTTTTAACAAATAAACTGTTCTGCTCTGATTCATTATAATTGGAGAAGTCACTTGTCTAGCCATAAGGCAAGAAATAGGTAGCCTACTTAATCAGTAACCTACTCTGGCCACAAGTAAACATTTGTAGTGTGTTAGGCTAATTAAGTAGGCTATGACATACAATCCTGACCTTGTGACTTGACTGAGCTAAATGTGTCACTCATTAGAATTGCACAGTGAATGCAGGTCTTCTTCGTGGCACACGTCGGTGCAGTGACAGATGTGACAGCAGAGATAGCCTGATGGTTTCAGTCAGAATGGAAAAAAGCACACACTGGCACTGATAAGAGGTTGAGCATACAAGGCATCATACACACAAATGCAGCTAGGCTATACAAAGAGGGATTTCCTTCAGAGTCTCTCTCTCTCTCGCACACTCTCTCGCTCTCTGTTTTCTCATCTGAAAACTGAAATGGTGCTAGTTCAGTCTCCAAATTTACAAAAGAATGAGCCTCATTAAAATAATGAGCCCCATAATTGTTTTTGTTTTTCTGCTCTTTTGCACACCAGTATTTCTACCTGCACATCCTCATCTGCGCATATATCACTCCAGTGTAAATTGCCAAATTGTCATTACTATTGGCCTATTTTTTGCCTTACCTTCTTAATTCATTTGTACACACTAAACTTTTGATTTATTATAGGGAGGGAGGACTACATGTCACCTCAGCACCCTGGCAAACAGAAATATTAGTAAGATCAAATTTGAATAACGGACGCCCTCTGCAGGTACATTTATGTACTGTTTATTTCTACGGCGTCCACGAAGGACCAAACTAGAAATTCCCTATTACGGATTCGTTTGATGAGTTGTGTCCTAGCGCCATCTCCATATTTTTTTTCAAAGACCCCTTTGGATACAGCCCGGCAGGGAAAGGGTTAAGGAGCGGGGGGTCCAGATGCCTCCTCTCCTGCTCGCTATGACGAACAAATGAACTCCCGGGGAATGAAATTTAAATTCCACAAAGGAGAAAAAGTCCTCTGTTTCGAACCTGACCCTACGAAAGCTAAAGTACTCTATGATGCAAAGGTAAATGGCTTGTTGTTTAGCCAAGAGTTTGTTTGCGGTCACGAGACTGATACCGCATGCAATTCCCAAACATTTTGATTGCCAGTTTTTATGGCTTTATCCAATACTGTAGCTAAGTTAGACATTGTGTTTATTTAATATATCCGGACAGACCACAGAAGGCCCGACCGAGGTTGTCATGCTAGCTAGCTGCTAAAAGGCTAACGTTTGTTATTAGGCTAACTGGTTTATGGCAAAAGGAGGCCATCAATAATGGCTGCAGCCGTGTTATTTGTTGCTAATCTCTGCACATACTGTAGGTAGCCAAGTTAGCGCGGGTATATTTTCTTAGCTAGCTCGTAGCTGCTACATTTAGCCAACTAAGTAGCTAACGTTAACTGTCATAACAACTGTCCGCTAACGTTGGAAGTAACGTTAAACTAGCTAGCGTTAACGTTAAACACCAACGGTGAATTAACATATCATGAGTTAACGTTAGCTAGCCTCTGTGCAAGGCCAGGGTAACAAATTACAATCAGCCAACCCGTTGTTTACATAACATTAGCTAGCTAGCGCCAATTAGTAATGTAACGTTAGCTAACTAATGCGTACTGTTAGCTAGCTGTCCAGATGTGGTGATACATTTTCCTGCTGTCTGTTACACGATAACTTGAGTTTTGTCGGCTAACGTTCATTTCTGGAATTGTATGTTTTAGGTCGTCGATGTTGTAATTGGCAAAGATGAACGTGGAAAGCGAGTCCCAGAATACCTGATTCACTTCAATGGTTGGAACAGAAGGTAAACTCATACACAAGACAGTCTGAGGTGGTGGGCTTGAAGAAGGGATACTGGGGAGGAGGATGGGTGGGACAGTTAGGAGGGTTCCTGGGGGGTGGATTGGAGGGTCATTCCCTGTTTCTATGAGTGGTTTAGGTTAATTTCCCCATCCTTTGTGGGCTCTGCATGTCGAGCAGGAAAAGTGCTCATTTTCCAAGACTGTTAGCTGATAATGTTTACTTTTCAAGCCACTGGTCGAAACCTTGTACGGTTGGCTAAACATAGTGGTAACTTTTATTTAACAATCCCTTAAACTGTACGTAGTTTTCTATGGTTTTAGCTGTCTATATGGTGGAAATCATTGAGTGTGGAAAGAAACCTTCAGTGGAGCTTTGTCCTTGATATCACTTAGACAAAACCCTCATGCCGACTGCATGCAGCTTGAATTGGAAGGGGCGGTACTCATCATCTGTTGCTTTGTGCTACAGTTGGGATCGATTGGCAGCGGAAGACCATGTGCTCAGGGAAACTGACGAAAATCGCAAATTACAACGTAAACTGGCTCGTAAAGCTGTGGCTCGCATGTAAGTTTGTCTCCATTGGAGAAAATCGGAAAAGTAAGCAGTAGGCGTAGTCTAACTATGTCCACTTCAACCCACAGGAGGAGAAAGGGATGGGGGAAGAGACGTCGTCGTCTACCCGGTGTTGAGTCAGCTCTGAAGACACTTCCTGAAGAGAAGGAAGAGAGTGATGACGCATGTGAGTTTGACTGTAGTTTATCGGAATGGTTTTTAATTTTCATTGGAAATGGCTTGCAAGCTAAAATGACAGGTACTTTTTGGTGGGGGTATCTTTCAGGTTTGATTACGTCTTCAGACAACAGTGACGAGGACGATTCCGAGGATCCGGAATCTTTGAAAAGCGAGGAGAGCGACTCTTCTGAAGATTTGGACAAAATGGTAGTGTTTTGAGTTATAGAGTACTACAGACAAATATGTTTTCTTAATACATAACCTATCGACTCGGTTGTTCTATTGACATTGTCTGAAATACACATTTTGACAAAATGGCTGGATGGATCTGAATGTTTGCCTATCTATCTCTAGCAGGAAGAACAGGAAGCTCACGCTAAGATGGAGAGTGAGGACAAGACCATCAACATAGACATCCCTGAGATTCTCAAGAAGAAACTGGAGGATGACTGCTACTACATCAACAAGAGGAAGAAGGTGTGTAATTAAACAAAGATAACTCCCGCTTTATTGTAGTTCCGTATACCTATTCCTAATCCTCCAATGTTCAGTAGGGACAAACGTATAAAAACGGGGAGGTACTAACTGAGCTAGTCCAATAGGAACACAGATTTGTCATTTTCTGTTGTAATTTTTTTTGCCTCCATGTACCCTACTGAATGCAACCCTTGACTTTTGACAGTTCAACATCTCACTGCCAATGAGCTGTGATCATGAAGGGCCTTGTTCTTTTTCTCCCCAGTTGGTGAAGCTTCCGTGCCACATGAACATATTGAACATCTTGGAATCATATGTGAAGCACTTTGCCTTCAACGCAGCCTTCTCTGCCAATGAGAGGTACAGAAGTCACCAGAGCACCGCCCAGACTAGCCTCAGTCCTCACTATGTTCCTCCAGAGAAGAAGTGAGTCCCCAAAGTACAACATTTCCCATTAGCCTTTTTGCCTCTCATAGGCTACACAATGTTTGTTTTTTACATTGCAGGCACCTGCCAACTGACTGATCTACAAATCACCTTGCATCATAAATAACTACTCAGTGTTATTTGTAGATCAAGTATGTCAGTTACAATATTACCAATAAATGCATCACAGATTCGATGCTCTCGAACATGGTCATCGTGGATGAAATGATCTTTGATAGTAGCTAGAAGTCACCATTTTGTTTCAGTGAGGAGCTTTGCAAGGAGATGGTGGACGGCCTGAGAATCACCTTTGACTTCACCCTTCCCATGATCCTCCTGTACCCCAATGAGCACGCTCAGTTCAAGAAAGTCAGCTCCTCCAAGTTTTTCCTGCCTATCCGGGACAACACAGCCAGCTCCAGCAAGTAAGACCGACCATCAGGCTATGTATGCAATCCTCTTGACTAATTAACATCGGGTCATTTTCAGGTCAGAAGATGAAACAAAATGAAGTTGAAAACGTTTTACTGTTGGAAGACGCTAAGTACATTAGGCCATTTGTTCAGTTTGTATAGCTGACCTAAGATGAAAATGCCAGTGACAAATTATTGTACCTTTCTTTGTGATGTTGGATGTCATTACCAAACTGGTCTTTCTTTTATCATCTCCACCCTCCCTTCCTGTCCCAGGACCCTGCGTGAGCGCACCCCCAGCCCCTCGGGCCACAACCCATCCACCCCCCAGTCCACGGACAGCCAACCGGCCCTGAGTGAGGCCTCCACCACCACGGCAAACCCCACCACCACACCCAAACGCCGGCGCTGTGCCTCCGCAGCCGACCCCGACGCCCCCCAGTCTCTGCGGCGCTCCACACGCCACACTTCGGGGGGCGAGCGGATGGCGGGCGAGGGGGGCAGCGGCAGCGCTACGACCTCACCCCAGCCCAAACGCCGCCTTGACACGCCTGCCCAGCTGCCCAAGTTCTTCCTCAATCTGGAGAAGAGTGAGTGGCAAGAAAACACACTAAATCACAGAATAAACAGTTGATCTTGTAGTGCTTTACTTTATGCAATGTTACTCGTTGCCTCTGTTGTTGTAATGACCATATCCATCCGCTAGATGGCACTCTTCCCTGTTGCCATACATTATAGTACTCTCCCAAACACATGGAATAGTCTGTGCACAGCTTCTCAGTGCTACAGCACACAGTGAATGTCTGTTGTTTCTTAAGTGTCCATGCCAATGTTGTCCTCCACCCACACTATCAGTTGATTGACTGCCATCTGCCCTCCTGTCCCCTTCCCAGAAACTCCTGTCCACAGTGGCTCGTCCTCTCCTTTGCCCCAGACGCCCAGTAAAGAGGGCAGTGGCGTCTTCTCCGGCCTGGAGAGCCGACGGAACAATGAGCTCAACGAGGTCCTGAGCTGGAAGCTGACCCCTGATAACTATCCCCAGAGTGACCAGCCTCCCCCACCCTCCTACCTGTACGGCTCCCAGCACCTCCTACGCCTCTTCGGTAGGTGTCCTCCTAAGCCCTTCCTCTGTGTGTGTGTGTGTGTGGGGAAACAGGGATTGTTGTTTAGTCCAATATAGCCTCCAGTCACTCGTTCTCTTTCAATCTGGTTTCTTCCCCTCATACAGTGAAGCTGCCAGAGATCCTAGGGAAGATGCAAATCCCAGAGAAGAACCTAAGGGCCCTGGTCAAACACCTGGAGCTCTTCCTCAGGTACCTCCCATCTTATTATAGAATAATCACGTTTTCTTTACTTTCATTCTTCTTTTAGTGATCAGCGACACACCATAACTAGGCTAGAACCAGGGCTACAATAATCTCTTATTTTGGCTGCCAAAGCTCATACAATCTAGGCCTGGAATGTTTCCTTGTGCTGCCGTAAAGCCAATCTCAGGTGGTTATTTAAGAAGGAAATGCCTTCTCAATAACCTTCCTGGTTAAATAAAGGTCATAAGTCACATTTTCTAAACTGGGTGGTTTGAGCTCTGAATACTGATTGGCCGAAAGCTGTGGTATACCACGGGTATGACAAATTACGATTTACTGTTCTAATTATGTTGCTAACCAGTTTATAATAGCAATAAGGCACCTCCGTGTTTGTGGTATATGGTCAGTATACCACAGCTAAGGTCTGTATCCAGGCACTCCACGTTGCGTCATGCTCAAGAACAGCCCTTAGCTGTGGTATATTGGCCATATACCACACCTCCTCAGGCCTTATTCCTTTAATAACCCCTCAAGCCAAATTAACGCACATTGGAACCGAAGATGCACAAGAAACCAGTTTCCAGGATCAGTGACACTGACTGGGCGAAGCCCGTTATCCCCCAGTCAATCACTGCCTGGTGTATAATTGGGCCGACTGCATTGCAGGAAGGGACAGGCTGCCATTTAGTTGCCGTGCCGGCGACAGTTCCATGATAGACTTCCTTTGATCACTGCAACGCGATACTGCCCAAGTCAGCATTTCTTTGGACGTGCTCACTTAGCTAGCCTGGTGAGTGGTTTCCACTTGATGGGCCTCTGACGTACTAACGTTAGCTTAACATGCAGAAATGTTTGGACACTGCGGCAGCTTGACGGGCCTCTGCTGTAACATGAACATTAGCCTATAAAAATAAAAAAAATAGTTGGACAGCGCAGCCGGAGAATAGAGAGATGGGTTTTTCCCCCAGGTGGCTTTTTGTATATCTTAGAGAGGAATGGGGGTCCCTGTTGGGAGCAATGGGAGTGCAGTGTGCATTGATCTGCTGACACGCGCACACAATCCTCTCCGCCTATCCAGTGTTAGCCCCGTCACCTGAAGTGTAGCGCATACACCGGGGCAGTTAACTGTGGTGTAATGCTATTAGGTAGCAACTCTCTGTGTGATTCATGCAGCTCACTGAGTGGAAAAAGTGCTCACTGACCTGTAAGCTGGTTCACCCTGCATGCCTGCCATGGTTAATGTAGCCATAATATTGTCTAACAGGATGTGATCAGTCGACGATGGCTTGAGATGTTATTTATGCAGAGGGATTGATTTGCTGTTTTTGTGTCTGTGCATGCGCCTCTGTGTGTGTGTGTGTGCGTGCGCACCTGCATCTGTCTGTGTGTGTGTGAGACTGTCGGACTACATTAAAGTGAAGGGAGTTGAGTGGGCGTTACACAAGCCTGCGATTCTAATCTTTAAATCCTGCCCAGCGATCTTCAGCTGTCCCCAAACCTAGGGGATTTATTCTCTCTCCTTTATTAATGAAACGCCTGCAGTTTCCCCTCCAGCCACCGCTCTGCGCTGTTGCACACAGAGGGACATATGACTCCTTCTCGCAGCTGGGTACGTCTCAATAGTCTTATTAGGGGCTTCTTCCACTAGTGTCATCTTTTTATTGACAATAACCACGTTTCCATCCACAGTGTTTTATGCAAGTGATGTCATTCCGTATAGAAATAATCGTGACGGCTGTGATGGAAACAGGAAGTTTCTGTATAATTTTATGAATTTGTTCATTAGATATGGTGGGATCTTTTTGTGTCAGTAAAATTAATAATGTGAGAAATGGCGGTGGAAAGGCCTTTATGCAGAAATATTGATATAATAACTATAATCTCGAAGTCAACTTGGGAGTCACGCGATGACATGGTGTGGGGTCCTCCCAATACGACTGGGGAAACCATGCGGTTTATTAAGCTGTGATGAACTTCACAGGGTGGTGAAAATGTACGATATGAGCTTGATGCTCCTTTCCAATAAATATCAAAGGTATTACTCTGGTGACATGATCGATGCGTGACTGCCATTTGACAAATACAAATATTATTCTCATGTAGACTAGCCTACCAGCACTATCGGCAAGTTGTTGCCTAAACCACACGTACCAAGACCAGACTAGGCATATTTGCTATTTAACGCAACAGTTTTTGTCATAAAACTATTGACAAGGTTGAAAATGTGATTAACTTTTTGTGCATTGGTTTTTATCCGTGACAAGTCAATTTGGTGGAAACGCACCGCTGGTGGGAAAATGCACATTGGCTTTGTGCAGATTTTGGAATATTCGCATGAAAATCTGTCACTAATTGGATAGATACCTGGTTACTTGTCTGAAAATACAGGAGCGTTCAGAGAAATAATGTTGGATGCTTTAAGCAATATATTGATGCCTGCCCACGATGGGATTTAACTTCAGCTGTTCACGCCCATTTATTTTAGTCTGCTACGGATTGAAAACGAACATCTTTAGAAAGGAGGTCTCTTCAGACTAGTGAGAGACAGGAAGGAAAAAAACCTTACTGGATGTTGACTGTAGCAAAGTGGAGAAGTGCATGCCGGGATTGGGCACACGGACGGATCTCTGGAAGAATCGTGAATCATCTGGTGTGTTTCTGTGATACAGAGGGAGGGACAGTGGTGTAAAAATACTTTAAAGTACTACTTAAGTATTTTGGGAGGGGGTATCTGTACTTTACCATTTATGTTTTTTACAACTTTTACTTCGCAACATTTCAAAGGAAAATAATGTACTTTTTACTCTATACATTTCCCTGACACCCAAAAGTCCTAATTTCATTTTGAATGCTTAGCAGGACAGGAAAATCGTCCAATTCACACACTTATCAAGAGAAGATTCCTGGTCATCCCTACTGCCTCTGATCTGGTGCAATCACTAAACACAAGTGCTTAATTTGTAAATTATGTCGGATTGTGTTGGATTGTGCCCCTGGTTCTCCATAAATATATATTTTTAAATGGCAATTGTGCCATCAGGTTTGTTCAATATAAGGAATTTAAAATGATTTATACTTTTACTTTTGATACTAAAGTATATTTAAAACCCAAATGCTTTCATACTTTTACTCAAGTAGTATTTTACTTGAGTCATTTTCTTTTAAGGTATCTTTACTTTTACCCAAGTATGAGAATTGGGTACTTTTTCCACCACTGGGGAGGGAGAGCAAGGGAGTGCCTAGTGTGTATGAGAACGAGGATGCCTGTGTCCGCCCAGCTGCACTCTCATGAAAATGTGTCCATATCTAACATCTGCAGAGAAATGTGGTTCAAGTTTACAGCCTTTGCTCTACATATGCACTGACTAATAGATAGGACGACCAATAAATAATGAAATATATCTGTAGCCACGGTCTCGTGGTCCGTACTGACTAGTTCGGTGCTCCACAACGACCATAATAATTTGTCGCCGGTTAAAGCGCCTCTTAATTTCGCCCTCTGATGAGGATAATTTGTTTGCAGATGAGATGGCAAGATTTAGAGGATTTGGCTGAGCAGCGGTTACTAAGAACATTCCGGATTATTTTCCCTACTGATTAGACGGGGAGATTTTCCCTCTCCAACTCTGGCGAATTGGGTTATTTAAGGCAAGTTACTAAAAGCACTGACTGACTGCAGGCCTGGAGTGTGGTAGGGGTGTTAACAAGCCCCCTGTTGGAAGGAAGACGCCAGGATTGGGAGTGCTGAGTCTGGTCCGTGACATCCACAGGAGTCGGGGGAGTGATGCATTTCCCACAGTGGTCTTTGTTTCAAATGCATTAGCTGTCTGTTGATGGCCATGCTGTGTTAACCAGCCTTAACTTCAGACTTCTACTCAGTGTGGTGAATTAGACCCTGTTATGGTGTTATATCTATCTTCTCTCTCCCTCTCTCTGTCCCTCTTCCTCCGTCTCTCTCTCTTTGCTCCCCAGGTTTTTGGCTGAGTTCCACGAGGACTTTTTTCCGGAGTCGGCGTACGTGTCGTCATCGGAGGCCCAATACTGCATGAAGCACCCGCGGGCTGTTTCCTGACCCCGTTTATCTCACCCTGCCTCGCCCTGAACTGCACTGCTGGGAGGGGAGCTCCAAGCTGATTCCCAAAACATCCCTTTCACATCCTCTCTTAGACTGTGCCATTATCCTTCTCTATGTTCACCCCTTGCTCTCCTAAATCCAACCCATGTGGTTTTGCCCGGCCTATCGTAAAGAAATGAAGCAAGGGTCTTGGCTTCTGATCGGCCCAGTACCTCACGCTCCCCAGCCCCCAACCTGGCAGTCTGGCCTTAGGAACAGACCCCCCTGGATGCAATGATTACCCAAAGCATGGACGTCTACTTGTTATCCTAGGCTGTAGACCCTAACCCCCTGCTGGAGTCTTTCCCCCGATGTTGACTTTGTCTTGCTTTCTCGCTCTGCGCTCAAGGACCACGTTTGGCCCTCTCTTTCTCTAGCAGCATCTGCGTCTGATCCTTCTCTCTCCGTCCGCCTAGACAAGCATACACAGAGAGAAGGGCTATTTGATACGTTTGCTTTACGTGTGGCTATTGGAGACTGTTTGGCTTCTCGGTTCGCCATGCTTGCTGCCCCAAGCCACGCTTCAGTGTGTGTTGTCGATTTAAGCTATTTATAAATGCTTGTAGAATGTCATTACTCTAGTAATGTCTACTATCTGTGTTCCTCTTGCTTAGAGGGGCTGTGACGTTATGGGCACTGTGTGTTCATATTTATATTTGTCATGGCATTACCCTCAATGTTTGAAGAAGGTCAAGTTGATGTATAAATTCCTTATTCTGTTTGTTTTATTACACTGTTAACTTGTAGACTCGAACAGGAACACACAGCGGAGGTGGAAATGTAAAGAATATCACCTTTCAGTCTGTTTTCTATTAGTATTATCTGAAATAAAAGTTGGAGCAATGTTTTTTTGCATGTGGTTTATGAATATTGCTGTTCTGTTGATTCATAAAGACCTAGGCCGGGATTCAATGCAAGGCATGTTATATGGCAGCACAATATAAACAGGTGGTTTACAATTGAGCCGAACTGCACAATGTTTACCGTGAATGTAATCTCTGCGAATGTTGTTGCCTTTTAAAAGGTGAATTGTCGGCTGTGTAGATCGCTGCGCCATGCGTTTGATCCTGGTCCTATTCTCTGCTGTTCTTCTCTCCTTCAAGTTGAGTCCCTTTTCCTTATAGAAACACTCTTCACACTATATAAAGGGTGTTCTAAACTACAGCAAAGTACAAGGGCAGATCATTGGGTTTATCCTCATGGTGAATCTGCTATGGTTTGAGATTGAACGGGGCCTTTGGTCTCAGAGGTGTGATGTCAGAGATCTGAGAAGGGCAGCCAGAGGAGGGAGCCTGGACCGAAGGTAGTGTTCTTCAGAGGATGACTTCAGCCTCCTTTGATGGGCACACAGCGTTTTGGGTTGTGCCCTGTCGGTCAGTCACAGGATTTTGGTGCTGCTCCATTGATTTTGAGGTGCCAGAGTTCCTACCAACACACAGTACCCGTAGACCAGGGATCATCAACAACTTTTAGATGATGGACAGAGACGGAAGATAATTTCCAAGAATTTGTAGACTGCAAATTGACCTCAAGAAGCACAAAACAGATCTAATATTTGTCTAAAACATAATTTCACCCCTTTCATTTGTATACAATCACATATACTGTTATGTCTGTTATGCGTGGGAATACGTTGGAACAGATTTGAAATAAAATCACTAAGCTGATTTGCTGGTGTTTTAGTCTTGTGTCCAACAATAAATAAAAAAAATAATTTAAAAAAGTGAGGGGCCAAATAAAATCACCCGCAGGGCCAAAGTCACCCGCGCACCAGTTAGGGAACCCTGCCGTAAACAATGCCTCCCCTCTGTCAGCTCCCCTCTAAGCAAGAGGAAGCCTCTTAACATTGACCAACACACACACTGCCTCTGAATATGGGTTCTTGAGTGTAAAGGCCAGTGTTGCGATCGACGTACAGAATATTTTTGGCTCTGAACAACTCCAGTGGTTCTGGTTGCTCTGACTGAAACCCCTCCCTCAAGCTATCACATTGCCTCTAAATCAGCGGTATTCAACTCTGACCCTACGAGGACTACTGCTGGTTTTCTGTTCTGCACCCACTTGGTCTCCCAGGTCTAAATCAGTCCCTGATTAAAGGGGAAGAATGATTCAAAAGGACTAACTGGCTTCGAGGCCCGGAGATTGAGGACTTGATGGAGTGTTTGGGGGGGTTTCGGAGGGAAAATGCTTAGGGTGGCTTTTGACTTGTGATTACAGTCCTATCATGTGGTCAACATCTCTAGGTCCTGAGGGTCAGAGGGAATGACTAGAGCCTCATCTCGCCACCGGCTAGCCCAGCCCAGATCCTCTTCAGAACAACCAGATAACTACACCAAGGTTCTGGAATCACTGGCAAATGTGATGGATTGCAATGATAGGATACAGTATGTAGGCCTAACCAACGCTGCTGCCTTGTGGTTAGTGTCTGCCCAGAGAATAGAAGGTTAGGGGTTCAGTCCTCGGGGGAGTCATACTTACAAGTCAAAATGTCAAGTTTGCTGGCTGTCCTCCAGTGATATCTGTTGATGTATTATTCCCCCTACATAGTTTTCATATCAGATTTCATTTTGAAAATACACTGCTTTTTTTTCATCCCAATACTTTAAAGTGTCTCGTACACATTTGACACTCACCAATGAAAACAGGGACAAGTATATTGTCCACATTTTGAGTTAGACACATACTGTAGTTTGTTTTCATTCACGATGTGATGTGGCAGACTATCACGTGTTATTACTTTGGCTACAGTCGGTGCAGTGCTGAAGCTTTCTACTCAATACACTAGGAGGGTTTCCATAGCAAAACTATGCTCTTTGCACCCTCAGCCCTAGGGAGGTTATCATTGCTACCATTACAGAGGCTAAGTGGGTCTAGCGTTAAGCGCTAATGCTTTTTGGATAGAATGGAGTCCTGTAATCAACCACTTCTACCTGGAATCCGAGATCAACACCCTGCTTCGGTGGTATCATATGGCCAGGATAGAGCTTTGTGTTCAAGAATCTCCGTCTCCCAGCAGCAATAAATCGATTTCTGTTCCACCCTCTCGATATCCACTTACCAACTGATTCAATTGGCTGGAGAGCCGTGTGTGTGATATCACCTGAAGAAGATAGCAACACTCATCTCACACAACTCCTCACCTCTTTTGTTAGTTTCTTCTCTCTCTTAGTCTCATCCCTTCATCTCACCATCATTCTCCAGCGTGGCTGTCTGGGCATCATGAAGGGTGGTGATGAGCGCAGGCGGAGAAAATAGAGAAGATGGACACTAACCCCAGTGTTGACGTGTCAGTGATGGATGTCGGGTGGCAGGAGACAGCCATTACCCAGCAGCCTGCAGAGTGAGTAGCCTCTAGCTAGCACTTTGATTTGGTTTCTTCTCTAATGACAGAGAGTGAGAACAACCCTACTTTCTTCAGTCTGTTTTCTCAGTAGATACTGGTTCCAAGCAATGCTAACATTTAGGAGTAGAAATTGAGAGTTGAAGGTCATTAGGGTTGTACTGTACAGCAAGTATTGGTTGAAATTCCTAATGTTGTGATGTTAGAAATAGTTTGGACCTAAATAACTATCAAAGTTATCCACCAAACCATCAAACCTTTTGAATCTCAAACTATTGTTGTGAACGTTTTGTCCTCTGATTGTCTGCTATTGTTGCTACTCCTAACCAAGTCCCTGACTCGATTTTCTGGCTCAGCTAACTTCTCCCAGGGTGTCACTTTCTAAATCTCGGATGGGCTTTAAACGCTACACCCCCCACAAAGACACTTACTGGGGGGGGGGTCCTCCTCAATAAATTTCATAAAAATAGTGAAACATCAAAAAAGTTATACTTTTTTTTTAACACTGCTCAAAAAAATAAAGGGAACACTAAAATAACACATCCTAGATCTGAATGAATGAAATATTCTTATTAAATACTTTTTTATTTACATAGTTGAATGTGCTGACAACAAAATCACACAAAAAATATCAAAGGAAATCAAATGTATCAACCCATGGAGGTCTGGATTTGGAGTCCAGACCAAAATTAAAGTGGAAAACCACACTACAGGCTGATCCAACTTTGATGTAATGTCCTTAAAACAACTCAAAATGAGGCTCAGTAGTATGTGTGGCCTCCACGTGCCTGTATGACCTCCCTACAACGCCTGGGCATGCTCCTGATGAGGTGGCGGATGGTCTCCTGAGGGATCTCCTCCCAGACCTGGACTAAAGCATCCGCCAACTCCTGGACAGTCTGTGGTGCAACGTGGCGTTGGTGGATGGCACGAGACATGATGTCCCAGATGTGCTCAATTGGATTCAGGTCTGGGGAACGAGCGGGTCAGTCCATAGCATCAATGCCTTCCTCTTGCAGGAACTGCTGACACACTCCAGCCACATGAAATCTAGCATTGTCTTGCATTAGGAGGAACGCAGGGCCAACCGCAACAGCATATGGTCTCACAAGGGGTCTGAGGATCTCATCTCGGTACCTAATGGCAGTCAGGCTACCTCTGGCGAGCACATGGAGAGCCCCCCACATGGAGAGCCCCCCAAAGAAATGCCACCCCACACCATGGCTGACCCACCGCCAAACCGGTCATGTAGGATGTTGCAGGCAGCAGAACGTTCTCCACGGCGTCTCCAGACTCTGTCACGTCTGTCACATGTGCTCAGTGTGAACCTGCTTTCATCTGTGAAGAGCACAGGGCGCCAGTGGCGAATTTGCCAATCTTGGTGTTCTCTGGCAAATGCCAAACGTCCTGCACGGTGTTGGGCTGTAAGCACAACCCCCACCTGTGGATGTCGGGCCCTCATACCACCCTCATGGAGTCTGTTTCTGACCGTTTGAGCAGACACATGCACATTTGTGGCCTGCTGGAGGTCATTTTGCAGGGCTCAGGCAGTGCTCCTCCTGCTCCTCCTTGCACAAAGGCGGAGGTAGCGGTCCTGCTGCTGGGTTGTTGCCCTCCTACGGCCTCCTTCACGTCTCCTGATGTACTGGCCTGTCTCCTGGTAGCGCCTCCATGTTCTGGACACCGCTGACAGACACAGCAAACCTTCTTGCCACAGCTCGCATTGATGTGCCATCCTGGATGAGCTGCACTACCTGAGCCACTTGTGTGGGTTGTAGACTCCGTCTCATGCTACCACTAGAGTGAAAGCACCGCCAGCATTCAAAAGTGACCAAAACATCAGCCAGGAAGCATAGGAACTGAGAAGTGGTCTGTGGTCCCCACCTGCAGAACCACTCCTTTATTGGGGGTGTCTTGCTAACTGCCTATAATTTCCACCTGTTGTGTATTCCATTTGCACAACAGCATGTGAAATTTATTGTCAATCAGTGTTGCTTCCTAAGTGGACAGTTTGATTTCACAGAAGTGTGATTGACTTGGAGTTACATTGTGTTGTTTAAGTGTTCCCTTTATTTTTTTGAGCAGTGTATATTAAATATATTTACGTCACCAAATAATTTATTAAAACACAGCAGCACTCTGTAGTGTGGCACCATGGTGTAGCCAGAGGACAGCTAGCTTCTGTCCTCTGGGTACATTGACTTTAATACCAAATCTAGGAGGCTCATGGAGAGAAAGAGCTAGCTATATTTGTCTGTATTTTTTTTAAAGTTCACTTAGCTAGCAAATGCAGCTAGCTAGTTTAGCATACTCAAACACCCGGCTCAAACAGAGAGGGATGTTATGTTAGCTAGCTGGCTATGGCTATCCAACACTGGAACTCTTCCAAGTCAAAGTAAGCTTTTGGTTTTATAATTTGTTTTCCTACCGGGGCCCACTGTCCACTGTACTGCATGAGTGTAGTGGGTTTACTAACTCGTTAGTTCTAGTTGACATAACGTGACAACGATGTAGGCTGTGTGTAGCGATTAGCGGTCATGATATGAAGGTTTGACTTGGAAAGGTTTTTTCACGTGGTCACAGACAACTGATGTGTTGTGCACTGAAGTCCACAAGTGAAGGGAAAATATGAGAGGAGGAGAGCGCGTATATAGCTGCGAGAAGGAATTATATATACAACGAGCAAAGTGATCATGCTGTTTTTATGTGAATCAGGGGTGTATTCATTCCAGGGATAAACATACCTGAATTTGTCCAATAGAAACTCTAATTTGCAACTGTTGGACTAATGATTACATCCTAGATGCAGACAAAAGTGTGCAAGGCAGTATTGAATTTGTAACTGTCTGTCACCTTGATTACTCAAAATTATCTTGACCTGTGCACCTACATTGTAAACTTTCATTCATAGGCTAGGTTGTAGCAACTTCATGATGGGTATAAGGGAAATTTGACTATCATGTAGTAGCCTAAACCTATCGATGTTACATTGAACTGGTTTAACGGAATATGAATGACAGTCATCCAATATGCTGTAATAGAAATAAGGCCATGCTCATAATAAAAGTAATCATCCTCCCTCATCTTAACCGGCACCGACCGCCACTGGATGTGATATGCTCCTGGATAGTTGATACTGATCCAGAGTCTTCTTTGTTTGTGTTTTTTCTATTAAATTCCTTTCTAAAATACTTAGATTATTGTGAAGTATTATGGTGGGGATGGAGAGCACACGGAGTTGGGTGTAAGTATGGATATCGGGATAGACTGTAAGAGTTAAGTCAAGCAACTAACACTTGTAGGCCTCGAAGAGAAGTCTCGCAAATGACACATTTTTTGTTGTTGTTGTGTAAAGCAACGGATCTGGTGTCAAAATCTGATTTGGGAATCAGATTCCCAAGCCACCTTTGTAGGTAGTCCTGGACAATTCTAAACCACATACCCACCTTATTGGGTAAAGCAAAGAGAGAAGAGCAAAAATCAACCGTCACTCAACATCCTGCTCTACATTTCAATTCATTTAATCTTGCTTTAATCACTTTTCACCCCACACCGGACGCCAGTGATCATTATTAGAGAGGCGTGTCCAAGCATAGCCGGACGCCACAGGGGTTTTGATAGCTCATACATCACGGCGCGGTCTGTATTCATCCACGTACGCCCCACTGCCCCATGGGAGGACCCCACTCAGTCCTACTGAGACAGGAAAGCTGATATAGTGTAACGCGTTTGGCGTCGTTAAGTAAAATACCATATTTCATTGAACTCCAGATTTGACTATTTGTCATCCCTCTGACAGGTTCTGACATGAAGCAGTGAGAAGGTGTTCAATGTCAAATGCGTATAGTTTAAAGTGCTGTATGGAAACGGGGAGAAAGCAAGTGAGAATAGGGATTGCAAATACCTTGATGGGTAAAAGGGAACATGTCAGTTGTTCTGTTTACACCACAGTGGTGTATTCATTTCAACACGTGTGGTCATGAAGCTTTCAAGAGATGTCTGTGAAGCACATTGCGGCTCTAATTTGAACAGAAATCTTCGTGGCTGTACTCACCACCTCGCCACCAATGCTTATGATTGACAAGTACAGTAATTATACAATCAAATATCATACATATGTGAATGTAGTACACATATAGCTCCTTCAGATCTCTGATGAATGGGGTCGATTCAACCACTGACCTCTCTTATCCCTTCAAAGTCTACCCTTATTGCAGTCATTCATTTCCACGCATCCTCACTTTCCATAACCTTAGCAGTCTTATCCTCTTCCTCCCACGGCTCTCTCTCTCTCTCTTTTTCTCTTTCATTCACCCCTTGTCCCACTCTTATGCCCTCGCCATCCCCCCACCTCTCTCTCTGTCTCTCATTCTGCACACTCATTCACTCTATGAATTTCCTTGTCTTGTATCCAATGCTGAACCAGATAATGTGACAGAGCAGTATTCATCAAAGCCTGACTCTTTCTCTCTCTCTGGCTCTGTGTCTAAACCCCAGCACAAGGAAACAGTTAATGTTCTTGCACTGTATTTAAAGTCTAAAGAGGTTACAGTGGTCGGGAGAGTTTAAATCTGATTGAGCCATCTGGAATGTGCCTGTACCCGCAGCTGGCTGGGATGAGCCAGGTGAAACGTTCCCACTCTCTCTCCAGATGTGTCCGTGGAGGGATACCGCCCCGCCTCACACCGCGCCCCTAACTGAATAGTCCCCCCATGACTCCCACCTAAGCCCTCCCAATGCACCAGAGCCCCATCAGCTCTCACACAAACACACCTACTGCACATTTTCTCAATCATACTCATGCATTTATTTTCCAACACTTTTTGACACCCGTTGTAATTACTTCATCTCCTTCTTGGGCTCAAGCAGAGTGATTTTGCTGCTGTAGTTTTTTTTTTTCATGTGACGTGGCCTTTTGACCAGCCCTGAGGATCAGGGTATAGAAGCTGGGAGCGCTGCAGGATGATACTCTGAGTTATGAGGTAAGGATACATCTTTACTTGGAGTGAGGGATTTTTGTTCTTGAATGATGTGAAAATGTGTGTATGTGTGTGTCTCTGTCTGTCTGTCTGGTTGTGTTGTGTTCAAGACCACCTAAAGCGAGACCGGTTCAAGACTGGAGAAAATCGAGTCCGAGTCAAGACCAAGACAATATTAATGTGTCATAAAAGGAGTGTGTACATTTGGCCTGGCGAAGTGACTTTATGACTGAATAGGAACTGATAATTGAGTTTTTGTACTCCACTGGTCTCAGCTGGTCTCAGGAAGAAATTAGTAGTCCTCATTGTCCGAGGCCGAGTCAAGACCGAGTAAAAATGTATCCAACACCAAGACAAGACCGAGACAATAAATGGTTTGGAGACCTAGAACACTGCTGTCTGTGTGTGCATTTCTGTGAATGTGTGCCTCTGCACACGCAGGTCGGTCCCACCCCCTCTCCGCTCTTGGTCTTGACTCTGACTCTATTTTCTCCGGTCTTGGTCTTGACTCGGATTTCGATTTTCTCCACTCTTGAACAGGCATGTCTTAATGAGCTACAATGTACAGTAGTACTGGCTTGCGGGTGTAGGCAACACTTAATCACAACGAACATGTGACAAAGGTTAATTTGCCAATTAACCTGGGTATAATCTACAAGCCATTTTTGCCAGAAACTACCGGAGATTAAACTTGAGATGAGGTGTGGAAATCAAATAATTAATACAACAAACTTGGTCACATCCGTAGGCCACATCATCTCATTAAACATTGTGTGCTTGTAAAATATGGAGCAATTATTAAAAAAGAAAACAGTTTCTTTCTGTAATGAAACAGCGGGTTCATAGCTCCTCCGGGTGTACTGCCTTTAGTTCCAGCTGATCCAACAACCCATTACCTTCCATAGAGATGGTAATTAAGCTTTTAATTGGTTTTATATAACATGAATATGACATGAATACTGCCAGACCTGTGTCCTGTACACCAAATCAGGAGTAAGTTACATGCCTGTTCTTTGAAACAATTTTGGAGGTAGTCTATCAATTTCAGATAAAGGCACAGTCATCGGCACTGTCGCACTTTGAAGTAAAATCGATATACCTTTGTGTCTGCGTGTAAATGTTGATAAACTTTTGATGGATAGATGACCAGAGGGTTTAAGCATGGTTAATTTAAATGTTTCTGAACGTTGTCCACACTGTATGGCTGTCCTCTTGGACTATGCCATGTAGCAGAGTTCTCTCGGTAGCCTTGTGTATTATGCCCATGTTAGCCTGCTGTCCTCCACACATACACACACCATTCACCATTCAATCGTGTTGTTTGTATGTCATGGGGAAAAAATGGGGCTTCTACCTCAGTGGTGATCCCGCCCCAGAGTCCTGTGGCAGGTCACATGACCAGACGAGTTCCGGTTGGAGCACTACATCCTGATGGATAGCATGCTATAGAATTCTGGCTTGTGCTCATTGGCTAAAATAGTCAGCTTTCAACGGTGAAGCTGGAGTGCTTGTGAGCTGAGCCCCCTTACCTTCACACAATGCCAATATATATATATATATATATATATATATATATATATATATATATATATATATATATATATATATATATATATTTTTTTTTAACAATGTCAAGATGATGTCATGCAGCAGCAATGTCAGAAAGTATAGAAACCTGCATGTTTGACATTGGCTATGGACAGATTCGCTAACCTATCCTTTTAGATTAGAGGCAGTCAGCTTACTGCAGAGATGCCCAGCATCTGTCCCCTTAAGACAAAGCCCTGTAATAGGCAGGAGCAGAGATCACCATACACACAGCGCCATCCACCATGTCATCACATCAAATTAGCATGGGCCATGAACTACAGTATGTTAATAATACTGTGTTCATGTTATCAAATCAAAATCAAATAAAATCAAATTTATTTATATAGCCCTTCGTACATCAGCTGATATCTCAAAGTGCTGTACAGAAACCCAGCCTAAAACCCCAAACAGCAAGCAATGCAGGTGTAGAAGCACGGTGGCTAGGAAAAACTCCCTAGAAAGGCCAAAACCTAGGAAGAAACATAGAGAGGAACCAGGCTATGTGGGGTGGCCAGTCCTCTTCTGGCTGTGCCGGGTGGAGATTATAACAGAACATGGCCAAGATGTTCAAATGTTCATAAATGACCAGCATGGTCGAATAATAATAAGGCAGAACAGTTGAAACTGGAGCAGCAGCACGGTCAGGTGGACAGCAAGGAGTCATCATGTCAGGTAGTCCTGGGGCATGGTCCTAGGGCTCAGGTCAGTTGAAACTGGAGCAGCAGCACGGCCAGGTGGACTGGGGACAGCAAGGAGTCATCATGTCAGGTAGTCCTGGGGCATGGTCCTAGGGCTCAGGTCCTCCGAGAGAGAGAAAGAAAGAGAGAAGGAGAGAATTAGAGAACGCACACTTAGATTCACACAGGACACCGAATAGGACAGGAGAAGTACTCCAGATATAACAAACTGACCCTAGCCCCCCGACACATAAACTACTGCAGCATAAATACTGGAGGCTGAGACAGGAGGGGTCAGGAGACACTGTGGCCCCATCCGAGGACACCCCCGGACAGGGCCAAACAGGAAGGATATAACCCCACCCACTTTGCCAAAGCACAGCCCCCACACCACTAGAGGGATATCTTCAACCACCAACTTACCATCCTGAGAGAGCCCCAGTAAGCCAGTGACTCAGCCCCTGTAATAGGGTTAGAGGTAGAGAATCCCAGTGGAAAGAGGGGAACCGGCCAGGCAGAGACAGCAAGGGCGGTTCGTTGCTCCAGAGCCTTTCCGTTCACCTTCCCACTCCTGGGCCAGACTACACTCAATCATATGACCCACTGAAGAGATGAGTCTTCAGTAAAGACTTAAAGGTTGAGACCGAGTTTGCGTCTCTGACATGGGTAGGCAGACCGTTCCATAAAAATGGAGCTCTATAGGAGAAAGCCCTGCCTCCAGCTGTTTGCTTAGAAATTCTAGGGACAATTAGGAGGCCTGCGTCTTGTGACCGTAGCGTATGTGTAGGTAGGTATGTACGGCAGGACCAAATCAGAGAGAGAGGCCCATGTAATGCTTTGTAGGTTAGCAGTAAAACCTTGAAATCAGCCCTTGCTTTGACAGGAAGCCAGTGTAGAGAGGCTAGCACTGGAGTAATATGATCAAATTTTGGGGTTCTAGTCAGGATTCTAGCAGCCGTATTTAGCACTAACTGAAGTTTATTTAGTGCTTTATCCGGGTAGCCGGAAAGTAGAGCATTGCAGTAGTCTAACCTAGAAGTGACAAAAGCATGGATTAATTTTTCTGCATCATTTTTGGACAGAAAGTTTCTGATTTTTGCAATGTTACGTAGATGGAAAAAAGCTGTCCTTGAAATGGTCTTGATATGTTCTTCAAAAGAGAGATCAGGGTCCAGAGTAACGCCGAGGTCCTTCACAGTTTTATTTTAGACGACTGTACAACCATTAAGATTAATTGTCAGATTCAACAGAAGATCTCTTTGTTTCTTGGGACCTAGAACAAGCATCTCTGTTTTGTCCGAGTTTAAAAGTAGAAAGTTTGCAGCCATCCACTTCCTTATGTCTGAAACACATGCTTCTAGCAAGGATAATTTTGGGGCTTCACCATGTTTCATTGAAATGTACAGCTGTGTGTCATCCGCATAGCAGTGAAAGTTAACATTATGTTTTCAAATAACATCCCCAAGAGGTAAAATATATAGTGAAAACAATAGTGGTCCTAAAACGGAACCTTGAGGAACACCGAAATTTACAGTTGATTTGTCAGAGGACAAACCATTCACAGAGACAAACTGATATCTTTCCGACAGATAAGATCTAAACCAGGCCAGAACTTGTCCATGTAGACCAATTTGGGTTTCCAATCTCTCCAAAAGAATGTGGTGATCGATGGTATCAAAAGCAGCACTAAGGTCTAGGAGCACGAGGACAGATGCAGAGCCTCGGTCCGATGCCATTAAAATGTAATTTACCACCTTCACAAGTGCCGTCTCAGTGCTATGATGGGGTCTAAAACCAGACTGAAGCATTTCATATACATTGTTTGTCTTCAGGAAGGCAGTGAGTTGCTGCGCAACAGCCTTTTCTAAAACTTTTGAGAGGAATGGAAGATTCGATATAGGCCTGGGTCAAGGTTTGGCTTTTTCAAGAGAGGTTTTATTACTGCCACTTTTAGTGAGTTTGGTACACATCCGGTGGATAGAGAGCCGTTTATTATGTTCAACATAGGAGGGCCAAGCACAGGAAGCAGCTCTTTCAGTAGTTTAGTTGGAATAGGGTCCAGTATGCAGCTTGAAGGTTTAGAGGCCATGATTATTTTCATCATTGTGTCAAGAGATATAGTACTAAAACACTTGAGCGTCTCTCTTGATCCTAGGTCCTGGCAGAGTTGTGCAGACTCAGGACAACTGAGCTTTGAAGGAATACGCAGATTTAAAGAGGAGTCCGTAATTTGCTTTCTAATAATCATAATCTTTTCCTCAAAGAAGTTCATGAATTTATCACTGCTAAAATGAAAGTCATCCTCTCTTGGGGAATGCTGCTTTTTAGTTAGCTTTGCGACAGTATCAAAAATAAATTTCGGATTGTTCTTATTTTCCTCAATTAAGTTAGAAAAATAGGATGATCGAGCAGCAGTAAGGGCTCTTCGGTACTGCACAGTACTGTCTTTCCAAGCTAGTCGGAAGACTTCCAGTTTGGTGTGGCGCCATTTCCGTTCCAATTTTCTGGAAGCTTGCTTCAGAGCTCAGGTATTTTCTGTGTACCAGGGAGCTAGTTTCTTATGAGAAATGTTTTTATTTTTTAGGGGTGCAACTGCATCTAGGGTATTGCGCAAGGTTAAATTGAGTTCCCCAGTTAGGTGGTTAACTGATTTTTGTCCTCTGGCCTCCTTGGGTAGACAGAAGGAATCTGGAAGGACATCAAGGAATCTTTGTGTTGTCTGTGAATTTATAGCACGACTTTTGATGTTCCTTGGTTGGGGTCTGAGCAGATTATTTGTTGCAATTGCAAACTTAATAAAATAGTGGTCCGATAGTCCAGGATTATGAGGAAAAACATTAAGATCCACAACATTTATTCCATGGGACAAAACTAGGTCCAGCGTATGACTGTGACAGTGAGTGGGTCCAGAGACATGTTGGACAAAACCCACTGAGTCGATGATGGCTCCGAAAGCCATTTGGAGTGGGTCTGTGGACTTTTCCATGTGAATATTAAAGTCACCAAAGATTAGAATATTATCTGCTATGACTACAAGGTCTGATAGGAATTCAGGGACCTCAGTGAGGAATGCTGTATATGGCCCAGGAGGCCTGTAAACAGTAGCTATAAAAAAGTGATTGAGTAGGCTGCATAGATTTCATGACTAGAAGCTCAAAAGACGAAAACGTAATTTTTTTGTAATTATTTTTTATTTTTATTTTTTTCTACTCAACATGCAAGTCACATAGAGTGAGGAGGACTTTGAGAAGTTAAAATACATGTACGTTTGTGACCCTGTTGGAATGAAGATCTGAACAATAAATGGTAAATCAAGTGCCGATTGGTGAAGTCATTTAGGTTGCCGAGTGATATATAGGCCAATCAGGCGGAAATCAGGAAATGCATTCCCAAGCCAAGCCACATTATGTAAAGTAGGCTCATGGTTCAAATAAGTGGATAAAAAAATAAATAGCTTTAACTTACTAGACGCTTCATCTTGTTTTTCCTAGTAAACGGCCAGTTACGTAAGGGCCTAGCGATTCCAGTTGGATGCTGCCTGCCACAGACTAGAGGCACAGCAATTTGGTGAACAGTCAATGTGGCGTGTTGCATGGGGCACCGCTGAGTTGCGTTAAATGAGAGCTTTGCTCGGTGGAAGTGGTATTAAGCTACAGAGTCCATATGCAGGGTAGTGATGTTCAGTCATCCTAGTTCACAGATCACAGTTTAGCTCCGGTTGACTGATGCTGTGTTGATCTTTTCACATGCAGATTTGTTTTAATTGGTTTTATACCGTTAGCAATAGCTGAAAATAGCCAACTAATTTAGTTGTTTTTCTCTTGTTCCTGGAGGTTTGTCAATACAGTATACTATATGCTTGGTTATTTTAGGTACTGTGTGTGGGAGGGAGGCAGCGATTAAAAAAAAATAATAATAAAGTTATCCAATAACCAATAATACTGGCATCAGACAGCTGTCTCTATCTGCCGCTCCTGTCTCTGCCTCTGGTAACGGCTTTGGAGTGTGCTGTCTGGCACACATCTGTTCACGCATTGATCCTCTCCCCGTTTGTGTTGATCTCCCCATCCCACTCCCAACCTTCTTTCGCTCTGTTTTCATTGTGCTCTCTCGCTCTCTCTCTGTCTCTCTATCGCTTTAAGCACTGGCCTGGAATGTGATGATGTTGTGTCATTATTCAGGGTGGGGGAGGTTGTCTCCCCAAGGGCACTGGCCCCTAACTCGCACAGCATGACACTGTGAGTGTGTCTGAATGTGTGTGTGTGTGTGCGTGTGTGTGTGCGCGTGTGTGTGCGCGTGTGTGTGCGCGTGTGTGTGCGTGTGTGTATGCGCGTGTGTGTGCGCGTGTGTGTGTGCATGTGTGTGTGTGTTGAACGGTTTATCCCGGCTAGCCCAGATGCCCAGGCTAAATCCATCACCAGTGGTGCTGTGCAGCGAATGCTAAGCTGGAACATTTGGCACTGAGCTGAGGACCAATAGGGAGGGAGGTGAACAAAAAACACACAACGTTCGCAAACACCAGGCAGTGGAGGAAGTGGATTTTCAGAGGGACTCTCAGGGAAAGGGACTGGAGCACTTTCCCCTTTGAGCCTTTAGCGGGCTGGAGTGACCGTCCGTCCGTCTGAAGGGATGGAACGGTGTGATGATGAACTAGGGGTCTTCACCATCATCCAGTGAGTACCGTACTCTGGTCTTTCTGCTTCAGATGCATGTGTTGTTGTCCTCCTTTATGCCTTGAATGATCTTTGTCCAGCTATTATCTTGTTTGAACTACTAGGTAGAGTAATGGGGAGGTTTGTAGGCCCTCTGAGGATGTGTGGCGGTGGAGACCAAACTGTCGTGCTGTATTCAGTAGAACTATAATTGTGATTTCACATGAAATTTCACATGTGAAAACGTGTTTTTGGACATGTGCAGTTTCATGTTATCACATGTTTCTCTAGATGTTGTCACATGTTATCACATTAACTTCACATAAGATCACGGGTTATCACATGAAAACGTGTTTTGGAACACCTCACCTATTCACGTTTTTCCCGTACGGGTCTTTCCAAAATGTCAGGTTGTGCTGGATAATGAGCCTTCTGTTGCCTTTACCAAGATGGACAATGTTCTGTTTTATCCTTGAGTTGCATCTCATGGTGTTGCTGAGCTTTGAGAAAGATGGCAGCAGTATTGAGTTGGATGTCATAGTGTTGCTGAGCTTTGAGAAAGATGGCAGCAGTATTGAGTTGGATCTCATAGTGTTGCTGAGCTTTGAGAAAGATGGCAGCAGTATTGAGTTGGATGTCATAGTGTTGCTGAGCTTTGAGAAAGATGGCAGCAGTATTGAGTTGGATCAAATAGTGTTGCTGAGCTTTGAGAAAGATGGCAGCAGTATTGAGTTGGATCTCATAGTGTTGCTGAGCTTTGAGAAAGATGGCAGCAGTATTGAGTTGGATGTCATAGTGTTGCTGAGCTTTGAGAAAGATGGCAGCAGTATTGAGTTGGATGTCATAGTGTTGCTGAGCTTTGAGAAAGATGGCAGCAGTATTGAGTTGGATCTCATAGTGTTGCTGAGCTTTGAGAAAGATGGCAGCAGTATTGAGTTGGATCTCATAGTGTTGCTGAGCTTTGAGAAAGATGGCAGCAGTATTGAGTTGGATCTCATAGTGTTGCTGAGCTTTGAGAAAGATGGCAGCAGTATTGAGTTGGATCTCATAGTGTTGCTGAGCTTTGAGAAAGATGGCAGCAGTATTGAGTTGGATCTCATAGTGTTGCTGAGCTTTTAGAAAGATGGCAGCAGTATTGAGTTGGATCTCATAGTGTTGCTGAGCTTTGAGAAAGATGGCAGCAGTATTGAGTTGGATGTCATAGTGTTGCTGAGCTTTGAGAAAGATGGCAGCAGTATTGAGTTGGATGTCATAGTGTTGCTGAGCTTTGAGAAAGATGGCAGCAGTATCGAGTTGGATGTCATAGTGTTGCTGAGCTTTTAGAAAGATGGCAGCAGTATTGAGTTGGATGTCATAGTGTTGCTGAGCTTTGAGAAAGATGGCAGCAGTATCGAGTTGGATGTCATAGTGTTGCTGAGCTTTTAGAAAGATGGCAGCAGTATTGAGTTGGATCTCATAGTGTTGCTGAGCTTTTAGAAAGATGGCAGCAGTATTGAGTTGGATCTCATAGTGTTGCTGAGCTTTGAGAAAGATGGCAGCAGTATTGAGTTGGATGTCATAGTGTTGCTGAGCTTTGAGAAAGATGGCAGCAGTATTGAGTTGGATCTCATAGTGTTGCTGAGCTTTGAGAAAGATGGCAGCAGTACTGAGTTGGATCTCATAGTGTTGCTGAGCTTTGAGAAAGATGGCAGCAGTATTGAGTTGGATCTCATAGTGTTGCTGAGCTTTGAGAAAGATGGCAGCAGTACTGAGTTGGATCTCATAGTGTTGCTGAGCTTTGAGAAAGATGGCAGCAGTATTGAGTTGGATCTCATAGTGTTGCTGAGCTTTGAGAAAGATGGCAGCAGTATTGAGTTGGATGTCATAGTGTTGCTGAGCTTTGAGAAAGATGGCAGCAGTATCGAGTTGGATGTCATAGTGTTGCTGAGCTTTTAGAAAGATGGCAGCAGTATTGAGTTGGATGTCATAGTGTTGCTGAGCTTTGAGAAAGATGGCAGCAGTATCGAGTTGGATGTCATAGTGTTGCTGAGCTTTTAGAAAGATGGCAGCAGTATGGAGTTGGATCTCATAGTGTTGCTGAGCTTTTAGAAAGATGGCAGCAGTATTGAGTTGGATCTCATAGTGTTGCTGAGCTTTGAGAAAGATGGCAGCAGTATTGAGTTGGATGTCATATTGTTGCTGAGCTTTGAGAAAGATGGCAGCAGTATTGAGTTGGATGTCATAGTGTTGCTGAGCTTTGAGAAACATGGCAGCAGTACTGAGTTGGATCTCATAGTGTTGCTGAGCTTTGAGAAAGATGGCAGCAGTATTGAGTTGGATGTCATAGTGTTGCTGAGCTTTTAGAAAGATGGCAGCAGTATTGAGTTGGATCTCATAGTGTTGCTGAGCTTTTAGAAAGATGGCAGCAGTATTGAGTTGGATGTCATAGTGTTGCTGAGCTTTGAGAAAGATGGCAGCAGTATCGAGTTGGATGTCATAGTGTTGCTGAGCTTTTAGAAAGATGGCAGCAGTATTGAGTTGGATCTCATAGTGTTGCTGAGCTTTTAGAAAGATGGCAGCAGTATTGAGTTGGATCTCATAGTGTTGCTGAGCTTTGAGAAAGATGGCAGCAGTATTGAGTTGGATGTCATAGTGTTGCTGAGCTTTGAGAAAGATGGCAGCAGTATTGAGTTGGATCTCATAGTGTTGCTGAGCTTTGAGAAAGATGGCAGCAGTACTGAGTTGGATCTCATAGTGTTGCTGAGCTTTGAGAAAGATGGCAGCAGTATTGAGTTGGATCTCATAGTGTTGCTGAGCTTTGAGAAAGATGGCAGCAGTACTGAGTTGGATCTCATAGTGTTGCTGAGCTTTTAGAAAGATGGCAGCAGTATTGAGTTGGATGTCATAGTGTTGCTGAGCTTTTAGAAAGATGGCAGCAGTATTGAGTTGGATCTCATAGTGTTGCTGAGCTTTTAGAAAGATGGCAGCAGTATTGAGTTGGATGTCAGTGTTGCTGAGCTTTGAGAAAGATGGCAGCAGTATTGAGTTGGATGTCATAGTGTTGCTGAGCTTTGAGAAAGATGGCAGCAGTATTGAGTTGGATGTCATAGTGTTGCTGAGCTTTGAGAAAGATGGCAGCAGTATCGAGTTGGATGTCATAGTGTTGCTGAGCTTTTAGAAAGATGGCAGCAGTATTGAGTTGGATGTCATAGTGTTGCTGAGCTTTGAGAAAGATGGCAGCAGTATCGAGTTGGATGTCATAGTGTTGCTGAGCTTTTAGAAAGATGGCAGCAGTATTGAGTTGGATCTCATAGTGTTGCTGAGCTTTTAGAAAGATGGCAGCAGTATTGAGTTGGATCTCATAGTGTTGCTGAGCTTTGAGAAAGATGGCAGCAGTATTGAGTTGGATGTCATAGTGTTGCTGAGCTTTGAGAAAGATGGCAGCAGTACTGAGTTGGATCTCATAGTGTTGCTGAGCTTTGAGAAAGATGGCAGCAGTATTGAGTTGGATCTCATAGTGTTGCTGAGCTTTGAGAAAGATGGCAGCAGTACTGAGTTGGATCTCAGTGTTGCTGAGCTTTGAGAAAGATGGCAGCAGTATTGAGTTGGATCTCAAAGTGTTGCTGAGCTTTGAGAAAGATGGCAGCAGTATTGAGTTGGATGTCATAGTGTTGCTGAGCTTTGAGAAAGATGGCAGCAGTATCGAGTTGGATGTCATAGTGTTGCTGAGCTTTTAGAAAGATGGCAGCAGTATTGAGTTGGATCTCATAGTGTTGCTGAGCTTTGAGAAAGATGGCAGCAGTATTCCACATGCTTTAGGTACACGCCCTGAGAACATAAACCAGCAAACTAAAACATGCACAAACCCCAACCTCAACCATCTCGAACCTCAGTTGGTCTTTGAAGGCGTTATTAATCAAACTAATTAACCATCCATAAACCAATTAACAATCCATAGGAAGGCAGCATGTAGTGTGGTGTATTGGCACTTGATATCTGAGCGGTAACAGTCCAATCCAACCCCTCACTAGTCAATATTTCCCATATCAACAGTAGGACTTTTAAAGCTTGTTAAGAGATATTCTGTGGCCATCAGTACCCAAACCAATCAGGGCAGGATTGTTGTTGCATGGCATGTTGGGCATGCAAGATGGTCTGATGGTCATTTCATCTGTCATTGCGTTTTTCCTGAGCTGCATTATAAGTGGCTAATATTGATCAATGATACTGTCTATGCAGGCAGATGCACACATGCCTTTCCTATTTGAAAGTGAAAGCAAATGATAGGAAATATAATGGAGTCTTATCTAGCTCAGAGGGACTGCATGCTAAAAGAAAGGAAGGTATTCTCAAGTAGGAGCTTAATAGGGGTGAGGGGTGTTTTATCAAATTCTTGGTGTGAATATAATAGTTATGCTAAGGTTTTTGGTTACATTGTTTTAAGGTTAAAGATGAGTGGGACATCTGCAACAACCTATAGCAACATTGCAGACGACAGAAACACAGATACTCCATTCACCTAAGCCACGGAGGAGCAATGGCATTGAGGTGTGTAAGTCCATCCTTGCTTATTTTTTGGTCATTCAATTAAATTGAGAAATCTCCTTCAGGTTTTTTATTTCTGCTTTTTTTTTTAAATTTTTACCCAGGATTGAACATCTTGAATAATGGTATGCCGAGCTGCCACAGTACAACTACCCAGCATTTCCCAAACTCAGTCCTCGAAACCCCAAGGGGAGCATGTTTAGTTTTTTGCCCGAGCACTACACAGCTGATTCAAATAATAAACTAATTATCAAGCTTTGATCATTTGAGTCAGCTGTGTAGTGTTAGGGCAAAAAACAAAATGTGGAGGAGTCAGTGGACTAGAAGAGTCCATGTTTCTATAGTGGGATGAATCAGGGGAGGAGTTAGGGAACTAGAAGAATCCATGTTTCTATAGTGGGAGGAGTCAGGGGTCTAGAAGAGTCCGTGTTTCTATAATGGTAGGAATCGGGAGAGTCAGGGGACTAGAAGAGTCTGTGTTTCTATAATGGTAGGAATCAGGGGTGAGTCAGGGGACTAGAAGAGTCCGTGTTTCTATAATGGTAGGAATCGGGAGAGTCAGGGGACTAGAAGAGTCTGTGTTTCTATAATGGTAGGAATCAGGGGTGAGTCAGGGGACTAGAAGAGTCCGTAGCTGTGTTCGAATACCCATACTAACATACTGTATACTGCATACTTAATGAGTATACACTACATACTAGTAGTTCATTTTAGTGTACTGTAAACAAACTGTATTCTTTCAATTGAGCATACTTCGCCTGTCTACCGGAAGTTGTTTCTGTTGCTATGGAACCTCTTGCTTGTTTGTTAGCATAGCAAATTACTACCTAGATATTTTACGACTTCGGTTGTATTTGGAGTGCTCTCTGGGCATTCGTAAATTCAGAGCACTGTCAGAATGTCCGTTCGTAAATTCAGTGTTTCGCTCTCGGAGCGTTCATACTACGAGCCTTCCAGACAAGCTAAATTACTTCTATGCTCGCTTCGAAACAAGCAACACTGAAACATGCATGAGATCATCAGCTGTACTGGATGACTGTGTGATCACGCTCTCCGTAGCCGATGTGAGTAAGACCTTTAAACAGGTCAACATTCACAAGACCGCAGGGCCAGACGGATTACCAGGACGTGTACTCTGAGCATGCGCTGACCAACTGGCAAGTGTCTTCACTGACATTTTCAATACTCTCCCTGTCTGAGTCGTTAATACCAACATGTTTCAAGCACAGTCTCTGTGCCCAAGAACACTAAGGTAACCTGCCTAAATGACTACCGACCCGTAGCACTCACGTTTGTAGCCATGAAGTGCTTTGAAAGGCTGGTCATGGCTCACATCAACACCATTATCCCAGAAACCCTAGACCCACTCCAATGTACATATCGCTCCAACAGATCCAAAGATGATGCAATCTCTATTGCACTCCTCACTGCCCTTTCCCACCAGGACAAAAGGAATACCTATGTGAGAATGCTATTCATTGACTACAGCTCAGCATTCAACACCATAGTGCCCTCAAAGCTCATCACTAAGCTAAGGACCCTGAGACTAAACACCTACCTCTGCAACTGGATCCTGGACTTCCTGACGGGCTGCCCCCAGGTGGTAAGGGTAGGTAACAACACATCCGCCACGCTGATCCTCAAAACGAGAACTCCTCAGGGGTGTGTGCTCAGTCCCTTCCTGTACTGTAATGGAGCAGGTTGAGAGCTTCAAGTTCCTTGCTATCCACATCACCAACAAACTAGAATGGTCCAAACACACCAAGACAGTCGTGAAGAGGGCATGACAAAACCTATTCCCCCTCAGGAGACTGAAAATATTTGGCATGGGTCCTCAGATCCTCAAAAGGTTCTACAGCTGCACCATCGAGATCATCCTGACTGGTTGCATCACTGACTGGTATGGCAACTGCTCATCCTCTGACCGCAAGGCACTACAGAGGGTAGTGCGAAAGGCCCAGTACATCACCGGGGCCAAGCTTCCTGCCATCCAGGCCCTCTATATCAGGCAGTGTCAGAGGAAGGCCCTAAAAATTGTCAGACTTCAGCCACCCTAGTCATAGACTGTTCTCTCTGCTACCTCACGGTAAGCGGTACCGGAGCGCCAAGTATAGGTTCAAAAGGCTTCTTAACAGCTTCTACCCCCAAGCCATAAGACTGCTGAACAGCTAATCAAATGGCTACCCAGACTATTTGCATTCCCCCCCTCGTTACGCTGCTGCTACTCTGTGTTTATTATCTATGCAAAGTCACTTTAACTCTACCTACATGTACATATTACCTCAACTAACTGGTGCCCCCGCACATCTGTACCGGTACCCCCTGTATATAGCCTCGCTATTGTTATTTTGCTGCTGCTGTTTAATTACTTGTTACTTTTATTTTTTACTTATCTAATTTTTACTTATCTATTTTTTACTTAACACTTGTTTTTCTAAAACTGCGTTGTTGGTTAAGGACTTGTAAGTAAGCATTTCACTGTAAGGTCTACACCTGTTTTATTCGGCGCATGTGACAAATACAATTTGATTTGATTTGATCACACGCTGGACCCTCTGGCCAAGGAGTAGGGTTGATCCGAGCGTTCTGACCTCAAAACGTCAGTCAAGCACCCAATCTAACTGGCTAACATTAGCTAGCTACTTCCAGACACAACACCTCACTGGTTAGGCTGTTTTCATGTACCTGTGCTGCTGGCAACAATTTTGTACAATCGTTTGTAAATTCGTTAGTTGTTCTGCGCTCCCCTGGCACACTCAGGCGAGAATGCTCTGAAATCGGAGTAGATAGCCAGAGCGAATTAACAACGACCATTGAGAACGCACATTGACTATACCACTTAGCTAAGCTAAGAATGACATATAGTTAATATACTGGCAAGTTCGATGTATTAGTACTAGCCAACTAACGTTTTAGGAAGCTAGCTAATATACCGGTACATACTGCTGTAATGATATGTTGTGGTTTGTAAGCATAGCGTAGCTAACAAATTGTCAGCCAAAGTAACTTATTTGAAAAGTTATTACATTGCTCAAAATTTCTTAACATTTGTCATAATTATTTAAAGCAATGAAATTGTATCCGCTCTCGTCAGACTTCGGCTGCATATTTTCTGCCATTTTCTTGAAATCTGAAACCGTTGTGAAGCCACATCCATTCTCGGAAGATATGTATTATGGGCCCTAAAAGCACAGAAATAGTGTCCACTGCTTGAATACTTTGTATTTTGGTGAATTTAGAACGACATCCGGGGACTTTTGGAATTCTAACTATATCCATTCTATGACCAATAAGCATACTACATACACAATGTACGTCACAAATAGTATGATTCAAGCGATTAGTATGAGTATGGGCTCCCAAGTGGCGCAGGGGTCTAAGGCACTGCATCTCAGAGCTAGAGGCGTCACTACAGACCCCGGTTCGATTCCCGGCTGTATCACAACCGGCCGTGATTGGGAGTCCCATAGGGCAGCGCACAATTGGCCCAATGTCGTCCGGGTTAGGGTTTGGCAGGGGTAGGCTGTCATTGTAAATAAGACTTTGTTCTTAACTGACTTGGCTAGTTAAATAAAGGTTAAATTAAATACATATTTTACAATTTGAACACAGGTCATGTTTCTACAGTGGGAGGAATAAGGGGACTAGAAGAGTTCATGTTTCTATGGTGGGAAGAGTCAGGGGCCTACTTGCATTTTGGCTGTAACACCAGTGTTACACTAGTTACACTAGTTACCCTTATGTTATACTAGAAAAATTGAATTTCCATAGCTAGGTCTGACAGTGAGGACTTGTGAAGATCAGAACCAACAACCTCTGCATAATCAAAACAGTTCACAATTAGCCATTGTTGTGTAACTGCCAGCTGTAACTGCTGGCCCGCGCAGATGGAAACAGAGAAGTCTGAGCCTTTCGGGTAAAACACTGGTTTAAATCATGTATGGAAACGTGGCACATTCTCAGCAATTGCGTAAGACACAGAAATCAAAACCACAAGACTTGACGGCTTTGTAATTACAGTGCACACTTTCGTGATTACATCATGGCATTAGGGTTTAGCCCAAGCGTCGGGAAGCATTGACAGGTTACAGGGTCAGGGTTGTGTTGGCTTGGCTTGGGTTCAGAGGGGCAGTAGTTTTGAGTTAGATTTACAGTGAAGTCACAGGTTGGATTAAGGTTACTCACATAGTTCTGATAAGAAACCAGTTGGTTTTGTTTACTGTAAGAGTGATGTAACAATGTATAAATCACTCGCTTTGCATCTCAAAGCAGGGCTTCGAGTTTGGAGCCAAAACGTGAGGGCATATGAGATTTTCTCTGAAAAGTGAATGACTCTTTTTCCACTACTGTATATTTGTGTTGGTGAGCATGTACAGTGTCAGTCAAAAGTTTGGACACACCTACTCATTCAAGGGTTTTTCTTTATTTTTACTGTTTTCTACATTGTATCATGTAGTACCCTAAAAAGTGTTAAACAAATCAAACATAATTTCATGTGTTTGAGCCAATCAGTTTGAGCCAATCAGGGGTAGTATTCAGAAGATAAAAAACAAAGTCCATATTATGCCAAGAACAGCTCAAATAAGCAAAGAGAAACGACAGTCCATCATTACTTTAAGACATGAAAGTCAGTCAATCCGGAAAATGTCAAGAACTTTGAAAGTTTCTTCAAGTGCAGTTGCAAAAACGGTCAAGCACTATGATGAAACTGTCTCTCGTGAGGGCCGCCACAGGAAAGGAAGACCCAGATTTATCTCTGCTGTAGAGGATAAGTTCATTAGAGTTACCAGCCTCAGAAATTGCAGCCCAAATAAATGCTTCACAGAGTTCAAGTAACAGACACATCTCAACATCAACTGTTCAGAGGAGACTGCGTGAATCAGGCCTTCATGGTCGATTCACGCAGCAAAGAAACCACTACATTTGAATTTTTGTTACCTTAAAAAAAAAACGTATTTTGTACATAATGTTGCCGTTACTGTCTCTTATGACCGAAAATTACTTCTGGACATCAGGACTGAGATTACTCCCCACGGACTGGCAGAATCCTTTTTTCCCTTTAACGAGTCTGACAAGCCCCGACGTGAACAATATACTGCTTCCTCGGGAACAGGCCCAGATCCCCGTGATTTGCATGAAGAGGAGGCGGAGAAAAGGAGGCCAGAGGGCCAGAGGGCGGGCTGCCTTCGGAGAATCCATAGGCAATCGAATAAACCCCCACTTCCTTCCATTCTGCTAGCAAACGTGCAATCTTTGGAGAATAAAATCGATGACCTACGCGCAACGGGACATTCAAAACTGTAATATCTTATGCTTCACGGAATCAATGCTGAACCGGCAGGATAGAACAGTGGCGTCTGGTAAGACAAGGGGCGGCGTACTATGTATTTTTGGAAATAACAACTGGTGCATGATATCTAAGGAAGTCTCGAGCTATTGCTCGCCTGAGGTAGAGTATCTCATGATAAGCAGTAGACCACACCACACTATCTATGTAGAGAGTTTATCTGTATTTTTTTCGTAGCTGTTTACATACCACCACAGTCAGAGGCTGGCACTAAGACTGCAATGAATGAGCTGTATTCCGCCATAAGCAAACAAGAAAACGCTCACCCAGAGGCGGCACTCCTAGTAGCTGGGGACTTTAATGCAGTTGAACTTAAATTATTTTTACCAAATTTCTATCAGCATGTTAAATGTGCAAATGTGCAACCAGAGGGGGGGAAAAACCCTGGACCACCTTTTCTCCATACACAGAGACGCATACAAAACTCTCCCTCGCCCTCCATTTGGGAAATCTGACCATAGTTCTATCCTCCTGATTCCTGCTTACAAGCAAAAATTAAAGCAGGACGCACCAGTGACTAGAATAAAAAAGGGGTCAGATGAAGCACAGACTGGAATATGTTCTGTCATTCCTCCGATGGCATTGAGGAGTACACCACATCAGTCATTGGCTTCATCAATAAGTGCATCGATGACTTCGTCCCCACAGTGACCGTACGTGCATATCCTAACCAGAAGCCATAGATTAGTTGTGAAGAGGGCACGACAAAACCTATTCCCCCTCAGGAGACTGAAAAGATTTGGCATGGGTCCTCAGATCCTCAAAAGGTTCTACAGCTGCACCATCGAGAGCATCTGACTGGTTGCATCACTGCCGGGTATGGCAACTGCTCGGCCTCTGACCACAAGGCACTACAGAGGGTAGTGCGAACGGCCCAGTACATGGCTGGGGCCAAGCTTCCTGCCATCCAGGACCTCTATACCAGGTGATTTCAGAGGAAGGCACTAAAAATTGTTAATGACTCCAGCCACCCTAGTCATAGACTGTTCTCTCTGCTACCGCACGGACAATGATCCAACACACCTCAAGGCTGTGTAAGGGCTATTTGACCAAGAAGGAGAGTGATGGAGTGCTGCATCAGATGACCTGGCCTCCACAATCACCTGACCTCAACCCAATTGATATGGTTTGGGATGAGTTGGACCACAGAGTTAAGGAAAAGCAGCCAACAAGTGCTCAGCATATGTGGAAACTCCTTCAAGACTGTTGGAAAAGCATTCCAGGTGAAGCTGGTTGAGAGAATGCAAAGAGTGTGCAAAGCTGTCATCAAGGCAAAGGGTGGCTACTTTGAGGTTCTCCAAATGTGAAATATATTTTGATTTGTTTCACACTTTTTTGGTTACAACATGATTCCATGTGTTATTTCATAGTTTTGATGTCTTCACTATTATTCCACAATGTAAAAAATGGTACAAATAAAGAAAAACACCTTGAATGAGTAGGTGTGTCCAAACTTTTGACTGGTATTGTATATCAATCACTTTAGAATTAACATTTAATCATGTTGACCTTTAGAGTCACCCATTTTATATTTTCTGTAAAGGTCATTGTATTTATGAAACATAAATCTCAGAGCTACATATATTGGCAATGTCCAAAGAATTATCTCAGTTCAATGAAGGGGTAAAATAGAGATTATTGGAATAATGCCAAACCTTTGTCCCGATATTCAATCATAACCAGTGACATATTTTGATGATTCAAGAACATTATTCTTGTGACATATGGTTACATCCGGTAGGATTGTGACTACAGGTTACATAATATGACCAAGACCACGGAGTACAGGACACACCAGTGTTCTTGATCACATGACTTTGAAAAAGAGATTGCGAGATCACACATCGTTGTGGAGGATTACAACGATTGGGTGAAGGGTCACTCCCCATGAAACATGTGGCCTAGAAACCAGATAAATGAATTGTGCGTGTGGGTATTTGAATTGTTTGTAAGGATATTTTAAAGGTGTGTAAGGGCAGTCACCAGCCATTTCTCTTTCTTGTTTCACTCCTTTCTACCATTGGTAGTTTCAACAGGAAATGCAGATGTGTTGACACATTGATAACTCCTAATAATTGATTGATCATTTCTCATAAAACATGTCTTATAAAACGTGTAAAACAGGAGGGCGTTCAATAGACCCAACTGTTCAGTGCGGTCTCCAGACACATGGATGTCGCCACAGAGCTGGCAGGCATCTATAGCGCTGAATCTTGCATCCCCTAATCCCATGTCTGTCCGGCTCTGGAGCCTGGTGCATTATGGGATGCTGCTTTAGATGTCGCTGGGCCAGGCCGGCGGCCAAAGCGGTCAAGGCCGATTGGTTTACACCGCAGAGGCGTCCACATCCGAACACAGTCAGCGTCTCTTTACCTCAAACTCCTCCCCCTGTTTGTGAAACGTCATGGTGTCTGGACCTGACGCGGTTAAAGCTGTTGACCACACATTGACCATGCTGACCACTGAATCACTAGGGAGTGCAGACTCTCGCAGAACTGTCAATACTATAGAGCTGGCTTACACAGACATGCTGGGGTCAGGTTAGCCCGCTTGTCACTCATTAGCACGGAGCGCTTGTGGTTGTCTGCCCTACAGAGCTTGTTAACCCAGTGCTAATCCAAAAGCTAACAGGGACGAGATATTTTTTTCTGGTGTGGTGGCTGTGTGTTTGACCTATCGAAAGTCATTTCAACATGGTGATTGCTGTGGGCAATAGAAAGGTGTTGGGAACATCTGACTCACTCATCGTACCCCCAAAAGAGAAGCCTTCCAGAGTTCATATGCCACAACAAATATTAAGTAGCCCCGAAATGGCAGTTTTCCTAAACAAAAGAAACAGCATCTCTATATACATCACCAACAACATTTTAGAAGTGTGGGATTAGACAAATACATGATGTACTCGCTTACATTCCCATGACACTGTGTGTACACTCTCATCAGCCAATCATAGTCTTCTCAGTCCCCCATGGATGCAATAAGAGCGCCCATTACAGTTCCCGTGATAAGTAGGAAATAGGACAGATTGAGATGAATGACGTTGGGGGAAACACTGTGTCCACACAATGGCAAGCCGATGGGTTCCTGTGTCCCGTGATCATAATCTTCCAGTAAGAAGGATTTTAGCATCCATGTCAGCCTTACGGATAGAGTCCATAGCGTAAATGGGTCTACAACTCATGCTAAGTGGGGATTTACAGTGTTGATCTATGAAAGGCTCATGATGTTTGCAAACTGTCAGAGATCTTTTCATGAGGCAGAGCAGACCATGTTTAGTCTGGTTCTCACACAATGGATCAGATAGCCTCATTTGCCACCAATAAACCAGATCAAAGATTCAACTCTTGCCTTAATATACTCTTCTCCGGCTCAAAAAGGTATTTTGTTGGTTTTGTATTTCAATTCATCGCTACCAAATGGGTCCAGTGTAAATCTGTCCTTGAGTAAGATTTTAATAAAGACATCAAAACATAGTTTGGAGAACAAGCCCCTAGTGTAGAATGCAAAATGAAGTGCTCTCAAGTGGAGAGCTGACATGCAGAGAGAGCACCGCCAACTGGCTCTGAATACAGAGCATGTTTTTTCACAGAATTACAATGTCTGACATTCAGATTCTGGTCTGGGGTCAGCATATAGAGAGAGTGTCCACATGTTTAGTCTGGCATTGGTCTGACATGCAGCAGGTCTAGATTCAGTATTTAGGAAATGTCAGTATGTGCACGTCTTAGAGTCTATGTGTGTACATGCATTTTGAATTAGTGTGTGTGTTTGCATGTGTCCCTGCTTCCATGCATGGCTGTGCGCCTGTGTGTGTGTGTGTGTGTGTACCCTCTCTTCCTCTGCAGTGGTTCTGAATGTGGGGTGACAAGCAGACTGTGACACTCTCATCCAGACTGTGAAGCAGTGATAAATGGCTGTGGCTCTGTGACTCTGTCGTATCTAAACGTGCCACATGGAGCTCTACTATTCATTTAGTATTCTGACAGCAACCATACGTCGCTGATCTACCCTCCTCGATGTCACAGACTGCATGAGTCAGGGGAGAGAGAAAGAGAAGGCCCCGAACGCCGGTAATCCATAAAAAAAGATATACTTTCCCTCCAAGAGGGAAATTCACAAAGTTATAGCTTTCGCTTGACTCTACTGCCAAGTCAGGATCAAAAGCTTTTCGTTCCCTGCAGGTATAATTTATTGATGTGCATTTGCTTGAATAGAGAGATAAGAGAGATTGAGAGATGAAAGTTGTTCTTTCTTTCAAGACAGGTAGAGGTTTTTAGTGTTATGATGTGTTTGGACTATCAATCCACAGAGAGTTAGACAAGAGGCCATAACTGGTACTGAAGCGTTACTGTATAGCTTATTTCTGGAAGGTTTTGTCATTTGAAATGGTATTAGCGATAGCCTACAATTGCAATCAAAACATTCCCTCCATTAGACAATCTTGGTAGTGTTAATATATTCACAGTGCTCTGGACCCAGACATAAGCATGGACCCAGCATATTGTTGTGGTCAGACAGAGGTAATGGCATACCAGTCACAGGCCTATTCTTAAGCCCAGTCTACGTTATATTACTCTAAAGTTGCTGGCTGGTCAGATAATTTTTGCCAAAGACATGTGAGTTGGTCTTGAATAGGGCATTCGATCTCTCTAGGTAGACAGGTTGTCTCCCACATTAACAATGTTCCAGCATACACGTGTCCACAGGTACAATCGTCGGTTGGGCCAGGTGGAAATGGACATGCCGGAAACCCGTCTAGAGCCTTATCCGTATGTGCCCTGGTATAAACATCCTCACCAGACATAAAATTGGTAGCTAGCTAGTTGGCACTTGTGGAGGATATTATCAATGAGTGTATTTCGCAAGCGAGTGTTTATTTATTTTTTGATGCGCCAAGACAGCTACCACTGACTGGCTGCGGCTATAATAAGTCTAGCTATCTGCGTCCACATTGTGTTTGTCTCTGTCATGTTTTCAAGGGGATTATTTTTCAACAGCACAATTCCCGCTCTAATTTTAAACACCGCCTACGCAGACTCGTGATTTGTTGGGAGTTGTCTTTCTGAAGAGCACCTTCCCCATGAGTGTTTAAAAAAAAATCCCATCTAGAAATGGTCCAGAAAACCCACCATGTTACCCAGACCTAGTACTGTTGCCCTAGGTCTGGGATTTCCCAGACTACATGAGATCCTTCTCTTTATATCTGTCAGGGGAGCAGAGAATCACTCCAGCACTGTTTGGATGCCCCCCCCCCCCCCCCCCCCTCTATTTCTCTCTCCATCTCCCACTCTATCTCTCTGGAGGGAATGGCTACAGTGTTGTCTGGGGATTAGGCAGCAGGCTTCCTGATAAGGAAAGAAGACATTGCTGCTTGGATTACGGGAGATGGGGTGCGCAAATCTATGATCTTATTGTTTAGACAGGACACAGAAGGCTGACATGCACTTTATCCCTAATAATTACTGCAGGGTCTTCAGAGAAGCCAGAAAAAAGGGTTCCAAAAGGGTTCTTCGGCTTCCCCAATAGGAGAACCCTTTTTGGTTCCAGGTAGAACTCTTTTTGGTTGCATGTAGAACCCTTTTGGTTTCCATGTAGAAAGGGTTCTACATGGAACCCAAAAGAGTTCTACCTGGAACCAAAAAGGGTTCTTCAAAGGGTTCTCCTATGGGGTCAGCCGAAGAACCCTTTTAGATTCTAGATAGCACCTACCATAGCCGCACCCTCAGCACCCCCTGAAAATTATTATTTTATTCACAAAATTAGTGCACTGGGCCTTTAGTAGTCGTGTATTAGCAGACCGATATAGCCGTCTGTAGTAACCCCCACCCCCAAAATTCTTCCCACGGCTATGACTACTACTACTATTATGACTACTAAAAAGAGCTCTATAAATAAATGTGATTGATTGACTACTATTGTAGCCTGGTCCCAGATCTATTTGTGCTGGAAACTGCTATGGTCATTGTCATGTCAAACATGTTGCTATTCACACAGTCACCCAAACAGATCTGGGCCCAGACGACTAATACAGCTGCTGCTACTACTTTGGTGGGTTTAGTTGTATAGTTGTTCTAGAAGACATTCTCAATAATTTGAAGTGTATTGTTACTATAAGGTTTAGAAAGCAAAGCAGTTACTCCAATACACTATCTATTATGGACTGTTGATGATCCAACGCCAAAGAAACCAGTTAGTTAATGGAGAATTGGTACCACACAGTACCCATTGCAGTTCCACTGTGTAGAGTTAGAGTGTGTCCCAAATAGCACTCTATTCCCTATGTAGTGCACTACTTTTGACTAGGGCCCATAAGTCTCTGGTCAAAGGTAGTGCACTATATAGGTAACTGGGTGCCATTTGGGAGCTGCAGTACAAAGTGTACAGGACACTTCAGTGTACATTATGTCATGTTAATAATAAAGCTCATTAATCATAAGATGGAGAGATATGTGATATGTACTCTAGGTGAGAGAGCGCTGCCAGCCAGTCATGTAAGAGCAGAGACAAGGCATCACTGCTGATGAATTAGACACATGACATTGTGTTGATTCCTTTGTTAACATTCATTACCAGCACTGCTCTTTAATTGAATGCCACTATAAAATCGCACTCTGTAGGATGGTCATACTGTACCAATCCAAAGAGTGGACCACCAACAATGTTGCAAATGTGTCCTCCATGATATTTTCACATGCAAATAGCACTTGACAACCAAAACACGGGAATATAGGTCCTTTAGTTATGATAAGTTCATACAGATCCTATTAGTGTACATGACATTATACGTCCTTAATTGAAATGACTGGAAAGCTTACAGACTGTGTCTTTAAATGTGATTTTCAATACACCCATTTGGAGGGAGAACTGACAGACTATGGATAAGATGCGGGAGCTTGGGGCGTTGTTACGTAATACTGTGGATCAGCCTCTGTCAATCGCATGAGACACAATTACAAAGTCATCCTGATCAAACAATAGATGTCTCGTTAAGAAATGCTCCAAGTCACTTTGGCTTTTCAATACCCCCCTCATGGAAAAAAAGATTTACAAAAGGAGCATTTGTTGCAGCTGACGTACTACGGTATTTGAATAGTTAATCTTGTGGTTGTTCATGTAATGTTATTCATTACTACATCAAATGTGGAACTGATCCTAGATCAGCACTTCTACTCTGAGTGGCTGTGTTCATTTGTATTGCTATAACCTTCCTGCACATTATAAGGCATCTGCAGGTTCAGGTTTTACTACTGCAACTACATACGATCCCTGTGTGTGTGAGCTGATATAATTCATAGTGCTATATAACCTTGCATGCATATTATAGCAACCCTACAAGAACATACATCTAACTCTTTTCCCAGGCCCATAGCTGTTTGTTTTCAGTTTTCAACATTCTGGACCATCCCTTGGGTTACAAGGAGAATACCAAAGCAAAATACTAATGTGGTTTTTAATAAAACACACACAGTCTCCCGTTGTGACCTTGGGTATATTGGTTTCCCCCTGTGGACAGTGTAGCCGATCACGTCTTCCTTATCTCCCTGCAACACAAAGCATCATTGACGTTCTATCTAGACGAGCACCGCTGAGCACGTCCCTTGGCCCTATAAGGTTTAGAATCAGTGCAGGCGGTCTATTAAACCCAAGTCCAGGGCTTAGTGCTAGAAGGTCTCTTGTGTCTTGTGTAACTTTGATGTAGAGGCTCTTGGCTTCCTGTATGGATGGATTCTTTGGATCGCAGAAGTTCCAAAAGCTGAGTTGACTTTCATGGTGTGGTCTATGGCAGGGGCGCGACTTTGGTTTTAGAAATAGGGGGGGCGAGGCCTCCCGGGTGGCGCAGTGGTTAATTAATAACCTCTTGATACTAGCCATCCCGGATCCGGGATCGTGAATACAGCCTCAAGCTCATTACCATAACGCAACGTTAACTATTCATGAAAATCGCAAATGAAATGAAATAAATATGCTAGCTCTCAAGCTTAGCCTTTTGTTAACAACACTGTCATCTCAGATTTTCAAAATATGCTTTTCAACCATAGCAAAACAAGCATTTGTGTAACAGTATTGATAGCTAGCGTAGCATTTAGCGGGCAACATTTTCACAAAAACAAGAAAAGCATTCAAATAAAATCATTTACCTTTGAAGAACTTCGGATGTTTTCAATGAGGAGACTCTCAGTTAGATAGCAAATGTTCAGTTTTTCCAAAAAGATTCTTTGTGTAGGAGAAATTGCTCAGTTTTGTTCAAAAACGGAAGAAAAAAAAAGAAACGCCAAACTTTTTTCCAAATTAACTCCATAATATCGACTGAAACATGGCAAACGTTGTTTAGAATCAATCCTCAAGGTGTTTTTCACATATCTCTTCGATTATATATCGTTCGTGGAAGTCTGCTTTCTCCTCTGAATCCCATGGAAGAATGCTTGCAGCTGAAGATTACGCACCAATTTCGACAAAGGACAGCGGGCGGACACCTGGTAAATGTAGTCTCTTATGGCCAATCTTCCAATGATATGCCTACAAATACTTCACAATGCTGCAGACACCTTAGGGAAACAGCAGAAAGTGTAGGATCGTTCCTGGCGCATTCACAGTCATATAAGGAGACAATGGAAAACAGCGCCTCAAAACTTTTGCTCACTTCCAGTTTGAAGTTTCATCTTGGTTTCGCCTGTAGCATCAGTTCTGGGGCACTCACAGACAATATCTTTGCAGATTTGGAAACGTCAGAGTGTTTTCTTTCCAAAGCTGTCAATTATATGCATAGTCGAGCATCTTTTCGTGACAAAATATTGCGCTTAAAACGGGAACGTTTTTCATCCAAAAATGAAATACTGCCCCCAGAGGTTCAAGAGGTTTTAAGGGCGCTGTACTGCAGCGCCAGCTGTGCCATCAGAGTCCCTGGGTTCGCGCCCAGGCTCTGTCGTAACCGGCGGCGACCGGGAGGTCCGTGGGGCGACGCACAATTGGCCTAGCGTCGTCCGGGTTAGGGAGGGCTTGGTCGGTAGGGATGTCCTTGTCTCATCGCGCACCAGCAACTCCTGTGGCGGGCCGGGCGCAGTGCGCGCTAACCAAGGTTGCCAGGTGCACGGTGTAGCCTCCGACACATTGGTGCGGCTGGCTTCCGGGTTGGATGCGCGCTGTGTTAAGAAGCAGTGCGGCTGGTTGGGTTGTGTATCGGAGGATGCATGACTTCCAACCTTCGTCTTTCCCGAGCCCGTACGGGAGTTGTAGCGATGAGACAAGATAGTAGCTACTACAACAATTGGATACCACGAAATTGGGGAGAAAAAGGGGTAAAAAAAATAAAAAGAAAAAAATAAAATAAAAAAAGAAATAGGGGGGCATATAAAAAAATATTTGTATCCAATCTGATTAACACTCCAAACAGCCTACCCAACCGTTCGGGGGCGTCCGCATGGCCCTAAAGCACACCGAAGCCATTCCAATTATAAAACTGTGAGGGACAGAAATGCAATTTCAGAATGTGGGGGAGGCATGTCCCCAGGGAAAGTTGCACCCCTGGTATATGGTCTGAATATGGTCTCTAAATATGCTTTGTGTCTGCATCCCACCCATTCAACACAAAAAAGATCATCAAGAAGAAAGTTTAACCTCTTTGAATCTACATGACACTCTGTGTTGCCTATGTTTGAAAAGGTAGGAACAGGCTACAGATGTGAGAAAGAGTTTTACGCTTCAGGCTCGTCTTTGAGATGGGTTGTCACGGCGGCCCCTGGAGACAGCGCTCAAACACAGGTAGAGCTCTTTAGGAAACGCTGGGGTCCTCATAAAAAATGGATGCGACATAAAAGAGCCTCTCTCCCACATCAAAGCTGTCTTCTCCACTGCCTGACTTAAAGCGCTGTTTTAACTTCGCTTCCCGATGCTCTGTTTTTAGAAAAGGGACGCTCTGTTCTTAGTGCGCCTTTGATTCACGGGGGGATGCAGAGAATGGCATACAGCATTGAGCCATCAACCTCCATGGGATGAATGAAGGGTTCTGCAGCCTTGTTTCCAAGAGAAGTTCAAAGTTCAGCAAGTGCTTGGACCTCTTGGTCACTTTCACCATAGACACCCATACAGGTGTGAGATCAGTTTGAATTTGTTGAAAGTAACCCCAGGTCAAAAAAAGGTATACAGGTCTGGGATCAGGTTGAACATGTTAACATAGCCTGTGTTGACTGTGGATGGAGAATGTACACTGACCCCAGGACAGTGGTGGGTGTGTGTTCTGGTGCTGAGGAGATGAGCTGTGTAAAGGGGCCGCTAATATAACTGACACAATAAGGGCAGACCTGAACCTGTGCATCTCCAATATGTAACTTTTAGGGCAGCCCAATCAAATTCACATAGAACTATGAGTTATAGACCTGTCAATCTCATTGAAAGCAAGTCTAAGAAACAGTAGATCTGTTCTATGTGTGCTATTTCTATGCTTCCCTTTCTTAAGTTGAGGTTTTGTGCACCCCCTTCAAACAGCTGGAAATACAATATTTTTGGTTATGGAAAATATATTTCACAGCGGTTTAGATTGTACAATGATTATCTATGCTATACTCGCTTGTTTTGTCACATAAACTGAAATTAGGCGAACTATTAGAATTTTAGCTACCATGAAATATCTGAGCGATTTCAGCAGAGTGCATCTCCTAATCATGGGATTACATATAGGAAAACTGAAAACGATCCAACATGTTTCTGATAGTATTTCAGTTCATCTTGGTTGCATATTTTATGTGGTTGAAAATGAAATACTGTCATCTTTTATGTCATTGAAAGAAATGGCCTTCTTCGGCTATACAACAGGTCCCTAAGCGGGCGCTCATTCTCTCAAGATGCTGAAAGAGAGAAAAAAAAATGATCCACTCCTGTTCCCGAGACAAAAGGAACATTTCGGTCTATCATTTTACGGTAAGGAACACAGCAGTTAATATTATAATAAGCTACATGTGAGGTCTACAGTCAGTGTCCAGACAGTTACTATTCCAACTATTATGCTACTTATATTCTGCCATCCATCCATATAGTGCCATTTGATAAATTCAAAGACACCACTTACAAAACGCCAAAAAGTGTTATGACTTTCTGTGATTGTCATCCATTAATTAAGCCTACACAAGTCTTGTATTGATGCGTACACTGCTGCGGTCTCGGCCACTCATCTTTGGCAACATTTCAGTGATATCGGCCACTCATCTTTGGCAACATTTCAGTGATATCGGCCACTCATCTTGGCAACATTTCAGTGATATCGGCCACTCATCTTGGCAACGTTTCAGTGATATCGGCCACTCATCTTGGCAACATTTCAGTGATATCGGCCACTCATCTTGGCAACATTTCAGTGATATCATCGAACTACACTGCATTTTGGAGCATATTCCACCAGTTGTCAAGTCTATTTGCTCATTTTTCATGCGACTAAAATCTCGTATGCGGGCATTGATAAATACTGTAATAGCCTACAGTTTTTGGGAATCTGTTTTAATTATTGTGATAGACTCACGTGTCACCGGTTTGGGTTACCCCGCTATTTATTTTGCCTGTACTCCATATGGGACCGTTCCAGCTTACTTTCACCCCTGATTCTACCCTCGAACAGAATGACACAGTATAGGGCATCAGAAACAGATCTAAGCTATTAGTTAATATAGGAAAAAGAGGATATAGGTCGAAAAGGAATGAGGAAAGATCGAAATAATATGGTGTAATAAAATATACAATTAGAACAATATAATTTAACAGAAGGCTAGCCTGGCTAGCCTGAATGCCAGTCTGTCTGTGCTTTCATGCCAAAATTGTCACTCTTTGTCATGCCAAAAAACGCTTGACAATTCCATAAGGAGTTGGCATGTGAGTAGAAACAGACACCCAGGCTGATATGCAGTAAAAACACCACAGCACAGAAACAATCAGAGCAGAACTGAACAGACTTGCCTTTTGGTTGTGTTACATTGGGTTTGTGTGTTGAATTGTATTACATGGTGTGGTAAAATAGGCTGTTTTGAATTCGATTACAGTGTGTTGCTGCTGAGAGGCACGTTCATATGGCTGCCATGTTTTGTCCTTGGCCCCTGCGGGCTCACTCACAGAAGGTAGAGCATCCTGTTGCTCCCTGGACCATCTGCAGGACCACCGTCACTGCTTCAGGGTGAATGAGGATGGGTCCTAATGGACTTATGCATTCCTGTTTGATGGTGTGTGTGTGTGAGAGAGAGAGAGCTGGTGAGAGAGAGAGAGAGAGAGAGCAGTGTGCAATCGACGTACATAAAATGCCTACAAAGCATGTCAAGGAGTAATTACACAAAACGCAAACAGTCCTAACGGCTGTATCTCTGCTCATATGTAACTACATATATTTCTGAGGCTCATCAAAGAGTTGTCAGGCATAGCTCTGTTTCAGGTTTGTAATTATATGAAAGTTAGCAGTGTGCTGGTGTTCTTTCTATATGGCAGTGTGGTTGCTGTGGCTCACTTAGCAACACAAATAAACCAGAGAGACAGGGTCCTGCTCCCGCCAGCCTCCCTCCCTCTCTCTCGTTCTGCAGAGTCAGCGCTCCTCTCCTCTCCCAACGCTCGACACGTCTCTCTCTTTCCATTCCTCTGCTGCACTCCGCCCTCCCCAGGCAATTCCGAGCATCCCTCCCTATCTCTCTCCACCCCTCTCACTTTCGTAAAGGGGTGAAGACCAGGGGGACGGATGGCTCCTTTCTTCTCCGCGGAGGATGTGTGAGTGCTGGGATTTGTGATTTGAGTCCCTCCTCCTTTCCTTCCCTTCCCTCCCTCTCTCACTCCTCCATCCCCCCTCCTTTTCTTCATCACCTCCCTCTCCTTCTTTGCTTTTATTCTCCATATAGCTCTGGACCGGCACAATCTTTCAGTTGAGCTGAGATGGAGACCACCCAGAGAGGGCTCAGCGTTGCCCACCACGGCCAGGAGGAGAGCGGGATAAAGCGGACTGGCTAGTCAGAGGGGGGTCCTTCACTGGCCCACCCTATACCCTCTCAAGGGCTTTACTCTGGATAGGCAGGACAGGTCTTAAGGCTTTGCGCTTTCAGCAAGGAATGACACTTCTGCTTGTTGGATTTCTCCAATGTTTTGGCACCTTTACTTACTGAATCCTAATTATGGTGAAAATGTGGTTATCCCTACTCTGGATTTGAATCTGGATCTAATCGCCATCTGGAGTGCCTGAGTTTTTACAGCCGTAACTCAAACGCATGGACGTCTTTGGTTTCGCGAAGATGGCAAAGCTGTCAGGGTGAGTGTGTGTACTGTACTGGGACAACGGAAACTAAGCGGGCACGCGGGGAGGGGTTGAGGGTGGCGGAGGTTGTCTCTGCATAGGAACAAGGAGTGTGTGACCAATGAGCGAGCAGTCTGTTGTGCCTGGGAGCCGAGTGTGGATTGCAACACGAGCAGTGATTCAGGACTCAGGCCACGGCTTTGTGGCTGATCCAAAAAGTTCTGAGAGAGAGAGCTGAGCGACTGTGTTTGGCCAGAGAGTTAGATAAGTTGCAAGAGAGTTTGACATAGAGAGTGTGAGAGAGTAAGATAAAGACTAAGGGGAAGGGAAGGTGTGTGAACTAGAGAAGAGTCATAATTTATGTGAGTGAGAAAGGACAGAAAGCAGACATGGAGATGATGTACCAGAGAGCTACAGAGGGAGGAGGAAAGGAAGAACAGAGTAACATCAAGATAAAGCAAGGTAAGTAAAGTGACCAGAAGCAGAAAGAGGAGAAGGCCCAACAGGGAATGTGAAAAGGATAGTGAGGGTTGGTGAGATACGGAGGAGGAACGGAGGGAGAGAGAGACAGAGAGAGAATAAACTCACTATCAATGAGAATTGAATTGAAACAGGAGGTTCCATAAGTAGAATGTTGTTGTAATGATGAATAGCTCAGAACACAATTCTTCCTGATCTCTGTGACTTTACACTCCAGTCACCCTGCTTCTAGTCCACACACACACACACACACACACACACACACACACACACACACACACACACACACACAGTGCCTGTAGCACAATCACACACGCACACACATGCAAACAGAGCCTGTAGCACACACAAACACTGAAACACAATCACACACACAGACGTTGGGATGATCCCTCCCCTTGAGTGGGGTCGCAACACTAAACCCACTAAACATGGCTCAAAACAAATCTTTTAAACCTCAGCACACAGAGAGAGGTCTACAGCTGGAATGAATCATTCTCTCTCTTGTAAAGTAGTGGGAGTGTGCGGCGTAGCTCGGCACCTAAAGTTTGTAGAGGCCCGGGATCTTCTGGGTTCCTTCGAGGGATTACTTTAAGAGAGATTAGGCAGCTCATTGGAACTAGTTGGGGCTGTTATTGGCTGAAAAAGTTTCAAACGGGAGTCATCGATGCTTATTGATGTCTCTGTATTGTTTCCAGGGGCACCACTTTCACTGGGGACGGGGGGCACATTCTGAAAATGCATTTCTGTTCCCCCCCAGTTTTATCATTGGAATGTGATTTTAAAAAAGCGATGCAACAGTGTGCTTTAGGACCATGAGGATGGCTCTGAGCAGTCGGGTAGAGACTGTTTGGAGTGTTTATCCGACTGGGGGGAATATATATACACTACCAGTCAAATTTTTGGACACACTTACTCATTCCAGGGTTTATCTTTATTTGTACTATTTTCTACATTGTAGAATAATAGTGAAGACATCAAAACTATGAAATAACACATGGAATCAAGTAGTAACTCAAAAAGTGTTAAACAAATGAAAATATATTTCACATTTGAGATTCTTCAAAGTAGCCACCCTTTGCCTTGATGACAGCTTTGCACACTCTTGGCATTCTCTCAACCAGCTTCAACTGGAATGCTTTTCCAACAGTCAAATCAAATACAATTTATTTATATAGCTCTTCGTACATCAGCTGATATCTCAAAGTGCTTTACAGAAACCCAGCCTAAAACCCCAAACAGCAAGCAATGCAGGTGTAGAAGCACGGTGGCTAGGAAAAACTCCCTAGAAAGGCCAAAACCTAGGAAGAAACCTAGAGAGGAACCAGGCTATGTGGGGTGGCCAGTCCTCTTCTGGCTGTGCCGGGTGGAGATTATAACAGAACATGGTCAAGATGTTCAAATGTTCATAAATGACCAGCATGGTCAAATAATAATAATCACAGGCAGAACAGTTGAAACTGGAGCAGCAGCACAGCCAGATGGATTGGGGACAGCAAGGAGTCATCATGTCAGGTAGTCCTGAGGCATGGTCCTAGGGCTCAGGTCCTCCAAGAGAGAGAAAGAAAGAGAGAAAGAGAGAATTAGAGAGAGTATACTTAAATTCACACAGGACACCAGATAGGACAGGAGAAGTACTCCAGATATAACAAACTGACCCTAGCCCCCCGACACATAAACCACTGCAGCATAAATACTGGAGGCTGAGACAGGAGGGGTCAGGAGACACTGTGGCCCCACCGATGACACCCCCGGACAGGTCCAAACAGGAAGGATATAACCCCACCCACTTTGCCAAAGCACAGCCCCCACACCACTAGAGGGTTATCTTCAACCACCAACTTACCATCCTGAGACAAGGCCGAGTATAGCCCACAAAGATCTCCGCCACGGCACAACCCAAAGGGAGGGCGCCAACCCAGACAGAAAGATCACATCAGTGACTCAACCCACTCAAGTGACGCACCCCTCCTAGGGACGGTATGAAAGAGCCCCAGTAAGCCAGTGACTCAGCCCCTGTAATAGGGTTAGAGGCAGAGAATCCCAGTGGAAAGAGGGGAACCGGCCAGGCAGAGACAGCAAGGGCGGTTCGTTGCTCCAGAGCCTTTCCGTTCACCTTCACACTCCTGGGCCAGACTACACTCAATCATAGGACCCACTGAAGAGATGCGTCTTCGGTAAAGACTTAAAGGTTGAGACTGAGTTTGCGTCTCTCACATGGGTAGGCAGACCATTCCATAAAAATGGAGCTCTATAGGAGAAAGCCCTGCCTCCAGCTGTTTGCTTATAAATTCTAGGGACAATTAGGAGGCCTGCGTCTTGTGACCGTAGCGTACGTGTAGGTATGTACGGCAGGACCAAATCAGAGAGATAGGTAGGAGCAAGCCCATGTAATGCTTTGTAGGTTAGCAGTAAAACCTTGAAATCAGCCCTTGCCTTGACAGTCTTGAGGGAGTTCCAACAAATGATGAGCCCTTTTTGGCTGCTTTTCCTTAACTCTGTGGTCCAACTCATCCCAAACCATATCAATTGGGTTGAGGTCAGGGATTGTGGAGGCCAAATAATCTGATGCAGTACCATCACTCTCCTTCTTGGTCAAATAACCCTTACACAGCCTGGAGGTGTGTTGGGTCATTGTTCTGTTAAAAAACAAATGATAGTCCCACTAAGTGCAAACCATACGGGATGGCGTATCGCTGCAGAATGCTGTGGTAGCCATGCTGGTTAAGTCTACCTTGAATTCTAAGGTCAGGTTTTACTGGTTCCATCGATAAAAGATCACAACGATAATTTCCAGTTTTACCGCCACAGTCGACCGTTGAGTTATTCTATGAATCTGCTGTTTCTCAGAGCAAGGTGCAAGCAGCGTCACACATATGTTTGAATATAGAAATCAGAGAGGCAGCCAGCTGGGAGAAACCAATCGGTCAGCACAGGCAGACCAGCCTGAACGGGCTCTCCATGCAACCCTTAAAGTTGCACGATTTTCTTGATTTGAGTCGCAATAATCCTCCCAAGGGATTTTGACGGGTGATCACCACGGCACACATGACCCCCGCTTCATTCAACTGGATGAAATCGCTGCAGCATGTCTCCCTCTGTCCGTGTGTCTTTCAGTCAGTCCGTCAGAGGAAAGCGAGAGAGAGAAAGGAAGGACAAACAAGAATAGAGGAACAAATAAATACACAACAGGGATCCACAATGCGTTGTATTATGAAAGAAAAGATTGAGGGATATTAAGTGGAGGTTGTTGCTCGTGGAGCTCTGAGTCGGGACACTGTAAAGACACCCACATGTTGTGTGGGTAGTTAGTGTTGATTATGTAGAGTCTACGTAAGGGATAATCAACGTGGAGCTATGAGTTCTATGGAAAATAATGAACGACGTCAAAGATCTTTTGTAACTAAACCAAGATAGACCACAGCTTGTCGTTTCCAATGTGAACAAATTAATCATAGTGGGCAGAGCCTAGCACGCGCTAGCGATATGCTAATGACACGTTCTAGTATACATCTGCATATTTCCGTTAGGGAACGCCTACTCTGTGAAGTGTGTGTGTGCAATAACGCAATTTGCCTTTGCACTCATTCTAAACAGTGCATTTATTTGTTTTACTTTTGCAAAGGGTAAAGTCCACTCTGTTCATAACAAATTCTAGTTTTGGGAACAGAAAAATGTATTTAGATCAAATGTTTAATTGATGCGAACATTTACAGAATGTCTGCCAATATCCATCTCGTTCCATCTTCTCCCACTGCCCGCCAGTGGGCTTCCTCTCACTACTATGCTTGGTAGTGGGTGGAAACGCCACCTGGATGCTTCCCATTTGTACATCCAGGGAAATATTGTTCTCTTTGTTCTATCTGTGACAATGTGGAAGGTGTATCCTTCCATGGAGTTAGATTATTATATTATTCTTCCAGAGAACACAGAGCTCTGAGTTGATTATCCATTTTATACCGTTGCTATAATTGAACACAATTGTCACTAGAAACATGTTAATTTTCAGGTAGAAATGTGTTCAACATCCACTAAAGTAGCTAGCAAGTTAGCAAGTTAGCTATAGTTGTTGCCGTGGTTTAGCTAACCAAACCATCAGTCCTAGCTTCCTATTATGAAAATCAAATTCAACAGTACCAATAAAGTTTTCAATTCGATTTTGCTTTAAAAAGCAGCTCAAACCCAATATGTAAGAATGAACTATAGCCACTGAATTCTACCTTGTGTTACAGGAAATTAGAAAACGGGTGGGTCTAAATCTGAATGCTGATTGGTTAAAACCGCATTCAAGCCGGCGTCTATTCCACAAGTTACCACTGGCTAAATCTATGATGTTAAAATGCCCAGCCAAGCAATTTATAAACTGGATTTCCACTATAAAAAACATCTACACATTATCTCACATTTCTTTTAGACTAATATTTAGTTTTAAACAGCGGAGATTTGAATAAACCTTGCTGTCTGTCTCTCCGACATTTGCAACATTGTTTCAATATTCAAATTCGATCTCCAGCTGTCCCATAGTAATGAACGTGTTGGGAGTCGGGACAAGACAGACAGGCTCAATGTTTCTCAGCCAGTCGACATCATGAATCAGCTGGCATTGCTTTTATGGATTTATACAAAGAAATGTTAATTGAAAAAAGGTCAAACGAAAAACAAAGTGCAGCTAGTTTGCAGTCTTTCCAGTGTCAGTTTGAAGTGATTGTGTTAGTTGTGTTGTTGGCTAGCTCCTCTGAACAATAGTGTCCCTACGAGAGAGCACATTTTCTATGCCAGGCGAAATCGCGCCTCATTAGCTCATTGTTATGCATGTATCCAAATAAATGTCAATACAAAACTGCTTAAACAAATGCTAATGTAGCTACTATTGTTATTCTGGCTGCACTGTTGATGTAATTCGCTAGCTAGCAAGCAAGGGATAAGAAAGTTGCCAGCCAGTATGTCCATAGATACAGAAAAAAAACTGAATGACTGGGTCGTGTCTCTGGCAACCGAACCGATAGAACGAACAACCATCCGGCTTGGATAGCAACCCTAGATTTGTATCGGGACTATATCGTGTCGAAAGATGAAATAGTATGAATAAATTAATAAAAATAATGTTTTCAATTAAAATATGTCAATCAATATTTGAATCTGGTGGTAACCCATTGTATAAAAGTGATAATGCCCTTGAAGATTGTTTGGAGGACATATTGGCACGGTTTACTGGCCCTCGACGGCTTCTCAGGCATTATCATTTAAATAACGCACGCTCTAGAAAGCCTATTCAAGCCAATAAGAAATGTAATTATCTGTTCCATTGTTGTTGTTTTTTTGCCTTTGCCAAAAAAACAAGAAGGAAACTCATCATCAAGCTTTGATTATTTGAATCAGCTGTGTAGTGCTAGGGCAAAAACCAAAACGTGTACCGAAACCCTGGTGTAAGTTATATGTTTGTAAGAAGATACTTGCAATAGAAAATGGCTACTGGGCTTTTGGGGGTTTTCGCAATATGTTGAAATTAAGGTATTGTAATTATCTGTTCAATTGTTGTTGTTTTTTCCTTTGCCAAGCAACAAGAAGGAAACTCATGTTTGAATCTCCCACCCACCTTCCGGTGATGTAGAGCAACAGCCTTCTCTGACAAATCATGATCTCGTGGGGGTGGAGCTCCAACGCATTGATTGAAACTAGAAAGTAATCTTCAGCCAGGAAATTAAGTCCACTGTATGGAACCAATCAGTTTGCTTGTTTTTGTTTTTAACGGAAGCAAAATTAGTCACGGCAGAAGCCACCAAGTCTTAAACCTCTTGTCAGATGTGGTGTCGAAGAGACAAATACAGCAGAGGAAGAGACTACTTTTTGAAAACAATAGCTTGTATAGACAGAGGATTAATCATACAGTAGCATTTCTATCTTCTGGTTACACTGAAGAGACCAAGCACATCCTTTCGTCTCATCTTCCCTCCTCTCCTCCATTTATCACCAGCTTCCCCCAGATCAATTATGGAAATAAAGAAAAGCAAACAACCTTTTTTTTTGCTTTGAATTTCATTTCTAGCTCACGCTGCTCTGGCAGGAAAATAAATGAGCTTTCGGGGAGAGTGCGCTGGCTAACCACTTACATGGTGATTCGCACCAAGCGAATGAACGGAACAGAACTGAACTTTGGGTCCCAAGTCCTCTGGTTACTTTTAGATGTTTGTCCATTTTGGTTTTTTTTTTAGGCCTTGTTTTGACAGCAGTTTGTGTCAAAGTAATTGTCCGATTTCTGGCTAAACTTAACATGCTCTTCGGGTAGTGCCTTTTAGCAGATGCTATTTCCAGCTGCTCTCTGTTTTACTTTCCATGCATTTGTGCAGTGGAGTGTGGAGGGGAGAATGCAGTGTTTATGCTCCTGAGCACTGATCAACTTAGAGTTATCCTGTTTGGAAAATGTAGAGTGTTTTTAATGTTGACCGTCACATTTCAATTGGGTGTTTTCCAATTAAGTGGGTGCTATCATTTTCTATGTTAGATTACAACCACAGCCTTCAGTTCTGAGGATATTCAGGTAGTGGCTTTTAATATAGAACTTGTTTTAGAGTACATAGAAAATGCCTCTCTGAGTGGTGGGCTAAAGTAAGATTTATAAATAGGCCTCTATGTTTGAAGAAAGACAGAATCACCTTTAAGGGACATTCGGCACTCTGTGCTCAACCAACCTGGCCTCATGGCAATTTGTAAGATTTAGTACGTACATTTCTTTCATCCGTTGAGTATGATACTGTATATTACATTAAGTTACTCTATGAATTAAATTAATTAAACACTATGATACATTGCTTTCCATCCGTTTAGAATGACATATTACGTTAAGTTACACTATGAATTAAATAGTGGTCGTACAATAGGATACGAATTCGAGAAATTACAGTATCATACGTCTTACCCGGTCATACAATATCATAGGAATTGGATGATGTAACGTATTATACATTTAGGGACATATGCTATTATACCTCTTTCTCTGAGACCAGGCTGCTTGTTGCGCTGTAACAACAAAGGAAAATTCAGAGGAGAATTTACATTGCTGGTAAGGAGAACTAACAACAAAAGTTAGGAGAATGTACGTAGCAGGTTAGGTGAATTAGGTTAAGGTTTGGGGAAGGGTTAGAATTTTTTTTACAGTTCCCCTCTAACAAGCAACCGTTGGTTTGCTAGACGATCCCTGTAATCCTATGAGCAGGCCTTAGAGGACTGGCCCAAACTTCCGTATCTCCTTTCCCATCCAAATAAAATATTGAAATATTGATAATTTATTTGACCGAGACGCACGACGACAGAAAGACTCATCAATCTCAGTTAGAGCATCCGAGAGAGCGAAACAGCGCCGCTCTGTCTCAGTATGCGTAGACCATGAATCTGATGCTTTCTGGACCAAAAGAGTGTGACATGTCATACTATTTCTGTCCAGACAGCATACATGGGCTACATATATAGAGGTGCTGTTTCGCTTGCTCGGATACTTTCTCTGGTGTTATAGTTTCAGCAGAGAGGAAGAAGCGAAGCGAGAGGGTTCACTCACAATCAGTCCCGTGTAAGACCAATGCGTTTCTATGGGAATAATATGCAGATCTAACCTTGTCGCCTGCCTTGTCGCCTTTGGGACAAAGACTCCCATTGTTAGGGCGGAGACATGAGCATCTCATCATTATATACAGATCTCTGGTTTCAGCCTCCTGCGAATTTTGAAAGGAAAGTTGGCGCATGCTCAGTGCACTGTTAGGATGCTGGATTGCCCTAAAGTAAATTGATGTTTTGCCAAAAGTATATATATATATATATATATATATATATATATATATATATATATATATATATATATATATATATATATATATATATTTTTTTTTTAACTAGGCAATTTACAATGACGGCCAACCCGCGGCCAAACCCTAACCTGGACGACGCTGAGCCAATTGTGAGCAGCCCTATGGGACTCCCAATCACGGCCGGATGTGATACTGCCTGGAATCGAACCAGGGTCTGTAGTGACGACTCTAGCACTGAGATGCAGTGCCTTAGACTCGGAAGCCCCATATTGTGACGACCCTCCCACTCTGTCTGCCGAATTCTCTCTTTGCGCTTGTTTTCCTTATTAGGATGTTGGTGGTCGTCAGCAAAATGGGACACACCGGTTCGTGACAATATCATTCCGCCAGTCTAAATAAAATCATTCAAAATACATCATATATTAGCTTCTTTTCTTTCTTCTTTAGCTTATTTTCTTTAAAAAAAAATAGCTGTGTTTGGGAAGTACTCAATTTGGGTAGTGCGCGTGACAATAGGTCTAGCTGATTGAGTCGCGGCTGTCAGTGAGAAGCGCCTAAAAGGTGTGAAGATCTTTTAAAATGTTTATATTAAAATGTTGCATCAAGAAGAAGGGGAGGGGTGTGTGGTGAAGATACTGTGCGTCCCTCTCCAGAATGCATGCATATTTGAGTGCCCATATGGCAATGTCTTATTTCTGATTGTCTTAACTCACCACATACTCCACACATTTTTTCTTCGCCTCACACAAGTCAACGAAGGCAGTTTTGTTTTAACATCCATTGGCGATTACGCTTCCTCAGTAGCTAAAAAATCTTTCGAACGCTCCCAGCCTCGATGTAAACAGAACGAATCAGTTGGACGGGCCTTTTGGTTTCAATATGCGGGCCAGTAATTTTTCACCGATAATCACCAAGCCTCGATGTGAAAGAGCAAAATATCATGATCTGATGATTCCATATATTCAGTCGAAACGTCATTAAAAAAAACTTGGCCTGGACCAGGAAACTCTGAGGGGCCGGAGTAGTCTATTTGATTCAAAATTGCAAATTCGCTAGTGACAGCTTCACAGAGTTATATGCTCTCATTTCTTTAGCCTCCAATTGATCACAGTGTATCAATGTGTCCATATGGCAGAGGCTAGTGTTCCCATAGTTTAATTTTAACTTTTAGATTTATATCATTTTACTTCAGATTTTTATGATTAACCACGTGACAATGATTTTTATAATCTAAAACGTTATTAATGAAAGTAAACTGTTTCACGAAAATGTGCACATAAAAAAGTTCATATCTCTCATTCAGATCGGTAGAAATTCTAGGTTAAATTGTGAGCTTTCCCAAACTTCTAACTCGGGAGCTGCCTACGGTCTTTATTATAACACCCATTAAAAAAAATGTGTGAATGCGCAAGCACGTGCACACACAGCAGTTTCGGTGAAAAATTACTGGCCAGCATATACAAACCAAAAGCTCGTTCAACTGATTCGTTCTGGCTTCGGGTCAGCGCGGACCAACCCCCCTACTTTCGTTTCTGTGACCATACAGTTCTTAATGTAACGTAACATATCATACATAATGGAGGTACACACATTTACGTAAAACAGTCTTTGCCTGTCCAGTGAGTCCAGTCTGGCTCAACAAACAGCTATAAAAAAAAAAAAGATTTATATTATTCATGTTTTTTATGCGATCCATTCAAATTGGTAATTTGCATCTCATTATCTTAGAGTTATTGTCTCATGCTCTAGTCTAGTGTGTCTCGGACCCGTTAGGTATAGGACTGCCCAGTCTAGCTTTTATCAGCTAATGATGTTAACTCACTCAGCGATTTGTTCTGCTCTAGGTAGTATCACCCACTCACCACATGGATTCACAGTCAAAGACAAGCTGGGAGAAAGAGACCAAGACATTAGTGGATGTCAACATGCAGGCAGGCACAAGCAAACACAGACAGACACACTAACACACACACACACACATATCCCCTGTCTCTTTGCTGAATAACAGTAGTGGAACAAGTACTCAATTGTCGTACTTAATACGAAATTATTCAAGTAAAAGTGAAAGTCACGCAGTAATATACTACTTGAGCCAAGTCTAAAAGTGTCTGGTTTTAAATGTGCTTAAGTACAGTGACGGGAAAACTCACTTGTCATGTTTATAAACTCAGCAAAAAAGAAACTGTTTTTCAAAGATAATTCATGAAAATCCCAAAACTTCACAGATCTTCATTGTAAAGGGTTTAAACATGAAAACTTGGGACACTAAAGAGGCCTTTCTACTGACTGAAAAACACCAAAAGAAAGATGCCCAAGGTCCCTGCTCATCTGCGTGAACATGCCTTAGGCATGCTGCAAAGAGGGATGAGGACTACAGATGTGGCCAGGGCAATAAATTGCAATGTCCATACTGTGAGACGCCTAAGACAGCGCTACAGGGAGACAGGACGGACAGCTGATCGCCCTCGCAGTGGAAGACCACGTGTAACAACACCTGCACAGGATCAGTACATCCCAACATCACACCTGCGGGACAGGTACAGGATGGCAACAGCAACTGCCCGAGTTACACCAGGAAAGCACAATCCCTCCATCAGTGCTCAGACTGTCCGCAATAGGCTGAGAGAGGCTGGACTGAGGGCTTGTAGACTTGTTGTAAGGCAGGTCCTCACCAGACATCACCGGCAACAACGTTGCCTATGGGCACAAATCCACCGTCGCTAGACTAGACTGGCAAAAAGTGGTCTTCACTGACAAGTCTTGGTTTTGTCTCACTAGGGGTGATGGTCAGATTCATGTTTATCGTCAAAGGAATGAGCTTTATACCGAGGCCTGTACACTGGAGCAGGCATTTGCAGGAAATTGCTCCCAAGGATGAACCAGACTTGTGGTCTACAAAAAAGTTGAGGTCTTGGCTGATTTCTTTTGGTTTTCCCATGATGTCAAGCAAAGAGGTATTGCATTTGAAGGTAGGCCTTGAAATATATCCACAGGTACACCTATTGACTCAAATGTCAATTAGCCTATCAGAAGCTGCTAAAGCCATGACAATTTTCTGGAATTTTCCAAGCTGTGTAAAGGCACAATCAACTTAGTGTATGTAAACTTCTGACCCACTGGAATTGAGATAGTGAAATAATCTGTCTGGTAACAATTGACTCCTACAGAAGAACAATGTGACAATTTGTCCATAACACTTTATTTTGTGTACCACAGTTCTCATGGTTGACAAATAATTCACCATACCCATATCTTCCAACAATACTTTCATTGCAGTTAATTTTTAGAATGTAGAACAGTTTCTCCAGTGATGTGTTTGTGGAAGAACAGTATGTGACATTTTGCATGACTCTAGTAAGATGTCTTTTAACACCTGTTTGAAGTACTTTCAAGTAGATGCCCTTCATGTAAATAACTTAAATGCAATATGTAGTTAACTCATTTGTATGGAGGTTCAGTTAAAGGTGGTCTAACTTTAGCACTGATGACTTTTCTTAAAAGTTGAGTCATGAAATCTTGGTCTCATTTAAAATGAAGCCCTCAATGTGAACATACCATAGAATAACTACAAAAATACAATTCAATTAAATTCATTCAATCAAAACTTGTAAATATCAAATATGGATCAATGTGATGTGCTAATATGCATGTCCATTATGCAGGTCTCTAAAGTCAATATTACAAAACCATTCTCTTTGCGTTTAACACTATGATCAGCAATTAAGTTTTGAATTGCGTTAAACTCATGCTAAAGGCAAGACATGTCCTTCTGTACTGAGGTGACGGCAGTAAATAAGTATTAACTGCTTAGAGTTAATGCTAAATGTGGTGACAGACGTACTGTATATTGTAATGAATAAAAAAAAAGGGAACCAAGATCAAATGAATACTCACATACTGTATGTGATGACTTAGTCGTTTTTAATTCATTCAGATTAAGGTTCAAATGATCACACAAAATAATGCAACAGAACACATTGTAAAACATTAAATCAAGTCAATATATTGTGCTGGTTCAAATCATACACAAATTGATTCACATAGAACACACCTACAATACATTTAATTTCTGACAATAGGGGTGACATGTCTTCTGAAATGTATTCAGATTCAACATACTATACAGGTTCATAAACTCACAGAAACGGTTCATTATGTAGCTTGGTTTAAACAAATGATTCACTCTGCAGTGATTTATAAAAAGAGCGTGCAGCAGCTGGCAAGTACTTGAGCATGGTCATCAGATCTTGGTACTTGTTTTTTTTGAAGGGCAGAGGACTCATATGCTCTAGGGTAGTGGCTTGCAAAATAGAGAGGTTGAGGTTAGGGGTGTACATCACCCCCTGTAGATCCACAGAAATGACATGGCAGTCAGCATTGGCTTTAGCCCACTCAGTCACTTTGAAGCCATGTGTAGGCCTTTTCGGTGGTGCAACTCACTTTCAACTGCAATCTTCATTTTTTCCCCTCTTCAGATGTTGCTGCTGACATCTTAGTGAAGGCGTCACAGTTGCTGCAGGTGTCACTCCTGGGTTGGCTGAAATTGAGACTGCTGTTTGAAAATGTCCTTAAAGACCCAGAATTTTGCAGATGTGGTATTCTTCTTTGTAGAGTCGGTACAGTCGCAACACATTCAGATCAGGGCTGAGGTATTCTGTGTACATCCCCCTTCATCCGAGAGTAGTGGTTCTGGGTTCTTGGGTGAGATCGAATGTGCTCCTTGATGCCCTCTTTTCACTGTAGCATGTATCCGATGTGGCCTGTAAGGAGACAACAAGATGTTAAACTACTATTCTCTCAATGGTCTAGGGACCTGCCTTAGAGTGCAACTGTCGCTATAACCGTGGTACAAATCCTGGTCACGCCATTGCAGTTTGTGGCCGGGGGTCCTGTAGGGCGGCGAGAATTAGGCCAGTGCCGTCCGGTGGGAGGGGGAAGGTAGTTGGCACTCAGTCCTCAATGCTACGGTTGTAGTTGGACAGCTTAGTTACCAACATTTTTATATTTGTTTCAGAATTTGCTATTCATCCATTCGATACTCTGTTTAGAGCACTGCAATAGTGAAATAATCCAGGCTGGAATCCATAGCGCATTACCTATTGCTATGCTACCCTCTTCCATCTACTAAAGGATACCTAGCCTCAGTAGCCTGATCTGGAGACCTTGCATCCTCACCTGCCTCAGCTTGAACTCCTAACTTTTCCTGAACAACCTGACCAAAACAATTACATTTCAATAAGCAGGTTCTTAAACGAGTACAGAGAAAACTGTTTGTAATTGATATTCATAGAGACATTAATTCATAAGACGGCTGTTGGTTAGCTGGAACACAGACATGAGTGACCATGCACACATTCAATCTCTGGCCTTCTTGCTGTACATGGTATTTGAAGGTTTGTTCCGGTCGTTTGTATCCTCAGGTTTACGTCTCCGTTTCACCTTATGCTACAATAAAAATTGACAAGGATAAATTCAGAATTTAATATACTGTAGCACATTCAGGGTATTGCTTGATCAGGACCTCCATCTTTCACACACTTCCAACCTATACACAGAATGACTTTGTATTGCACCATTGTGCAACACTGCACTTTTAGAGTTAACGTTAATGTACGTATCATTACTGTCAAAGTTAAACTATGCAAGTGTTCAATATAGCCATTATAATAATAGGCGTCGTCTTATTTCTAACCTGTTCTAAGCCGGAGATAATCAACGCTTGTTTCTCGTATGGGACAGTGTAGAAACTGTTGAAAAGATGCAGCTTGCGCTCATCAGTCAACTTTCCACCCTACTTTCTGCACGTCGTGGAACACGCTCTTCCCTGCAGGATACAGTGTAACGTTACATATCACTAGCTAGCTACTGTAGCCATGTCGAATCATCCGGTAGATGGAGAAAAACTGTTACCTCTATAAATCTACCAATAACATTTGTAACGATAATGTATAAAATAGCAGCCAACGAACTTCAGCTAATATGTTCTCTATAGTTACAAATTAGACAACCCAGAACACACATGTTAGTTACTGTACTCTATAGCTAGCTAGCTTGATATACGGTTCTTCCACATACCTCTTTTGACCCTTACGATTTGTATAGGGTTTTCCCGCAAGATCTTCCTTTGCCAGTCTTTCCATTCTTGTAGTTTTGTTTCTTTCCCACATTTCGGCGATTTTCATCAGCAACAGAAAAGTTGTGCGCTTGTCCGTCCATTCTGAGTGGTGCACAGAAAGGGTTATTCCACGAGAGCCTATCTTTAAATGATTTTTAGTTAGCGCGTGGAAAGCTTGTGAAACCAGTTCACTATATAAAAAGGGTGTCCAATAATGATTTTATGTATATCTTTTTTTTTGTCACATATGGTTCTTCGTCTGTAGAATTCAATTGTTGGAAAAATGACTTGTCATTGTCACTTTTGTTGTATGGAGGAGACCAAGGCGCAGCGTGGTAAGCGTACATCTTTATTTAACGAATGAACCGTGACTGAAATAAGAGTATTGCAGCCAGGCAACTAAACATAGAATAAGAACCCACAAATACCCTACACAAAATGGCTACCTAAATATGGTCCCCAATCAGAGACAACGATAGACAACTGCCTCTGATTGGGAACCAATTCAGGCCACCATAGACCTACATATACCTAGACTACAAAACACCATAGATATACAAAACACCCTAGACAATTCAAAAACTAACATACGCACCATAGTCACACCCTGACCTGACCAAAAATAATAAAGAAAAAAAAGATAACTAAGGCCAGGGCGTGACAGTCATGCACAAAGTAGATGTCCTAACCGACTTGCCAAAACTATAGTTTGTTAACAAGAAACTTGTAGAGTGGTTGAAATGACTCCAACCTAAGTGTATGTAAACTTCCGACTTCAACTGTATTTGTCATGTATTTAGTGATTCTTGTTCTGTGGAGTTTGTGCTCCAGTGTTTTGCTAATGCAGATGTTGCATTCATCTGTGTTTAACACTGGCGAACGTGATGCACCCCAACCCCACCACAAAATCTGTGTGTATGTCCTCAAGCTGCTACCATCAGCTGGGGCTTTGTCAACCAGAATCTGCACAGATCTCTTAATGATCGCTTAACAAGACTTGTGTTTCCTAATTGTTTAAGAAAGTCTAAGAACCCAATCTGGCAACCCGGAGCATTTATTAAAATGGGTGAATCTCAAAACAAGCTTTTATGAGCCCTTTAGAAGATCTAGGTCTACAGCATAGGACTACAATATTAGCGCTCCATTTTCCATATGTGTGGGATATGTTTCATCAGTTTTCATACTGAAATGAATCATAATATCCTAAGTGCCAGCCTGGCTATCATGCCAACTCCCTGTCACTCATTGGCATGCCAAACATGTTTGCACAAACAGGTCTGGGACCAGGGCTAGGCTAGAATCATACTGTCTGGAATGTGTTCTATTTAATCCCAACATCAGTTTGGGCAGAAAAGAGAACATTTACAAAAACATCTTGTTCTGCAACTCATAATATATCAATTAAGTAAACAATGTAATCTATACAAATCATGTCCACATTGTACTACTAACATTGTACAACACTTCCTTTGGCTGCATTTCCTTTCCAATGACTGGAACGAATTGCAAAAATCACTGAAGCTGGAGTCTTATATCTCCCTCTCTAACTTTAAGTATCAGCTGTAGCTTGCCGATCACTGCACCTGTACACAGACAATCTGTAAATAGCACACCCAACTACCTCATCCCCATATTGTTACTTATTCTCTTGCTCTTTTGCAGCCCAGTATCTCTACTTGTACATCATCATCTGCACATATATCACTCCAGTGTTAATGCTAAATTGTAATTATTTCGCCTCCATGGTCTATTTATTGCCTTACCTCCCTACTCTTCTACATTTGCACACACTGTACATATAATTTTCTATTGTGTTATTGACTGTACATTTTGTTTATGAGTAACTCTGTGTTGTTGTTTTTGTCGCACTGCTTTGCTTTATCTTGGTCAGGTCGCAGTTGTAAATGAGAACTTGTTCTCAACTGGCCTACCTGGTGAAATAAATCAAATTAAAATAAAATCATAGAAATGATCAGGTTATCTCAGGATTATCAGTACATTGAAGTGGGAGGAGAACAATAATGTGAGAAATAGCTGGATTAAATTATTTTCCATCAACAACAAAAAATGACAGCGATTATCTCTAATCTGTGGATTTGAAATATCCCTCTTGAATGACCTTTGTGTTATTCAGAATTGGCATGGCCGTTGCAAACTATCACAGATGCATGTGACCTAGCTCTATGAATCACTTTGTTAATGAGTGAGGTGTGTGTCAGCCGGCCAAATAAGGGGCCAAGTAATGGGCTATAATGCAATGTCATAACTTTATGTTAATGCTTTCTTTAAATGAAGGACGATACAGGTTGAAGTATTCAATGGACAGGTGCCTCTAGATTATAGGAAGTCAAGCCAAATACCCTAGTAGAATATTTCCTTTCCACATCATTCAGTACTCAAGGACACCCCTTAAAGAGGGCATTTGGCCCATTTGATCATTGTTTGAAGGACTAGGACAAACAATATAGAGAGAGCACTACTAAACACACACACCTGCCATAAGACTAAGGGCAAAGGATCAGCTCCCTAGGGAACCACACTTCAGAACATAATCTCAAAGGGTTCAGAGCCAGCCTTTGAGTCTTGAACTGAGTACGGATAGTCTCCCTCCCTCTGTGTGAGTGAGTCTTACTGGCTGGCTGGTGGAGCCAACTTAGGGTGTGCTGTTCTTACTGTTCTACTGCAGAGGGTCATGCTGTACTGTGCAGTGCTGTGGGCTGCCTGCCAGACCATGTGCCAGAGTTAAAACATCCACCCCCACTACTACCACCATTACCACCAGCAGGCTCTATGGCAGCCTCCTACAGCGTGCACACCCCCAGGACCCTCTCTCTCTCTCTCTTTGTGTTTCCTGCTACTGTCACTCAGGGACAGGAAGGAGGGCCATGGCTTTGTTTTGTTCTGTCTTTCATGTTCTTCTGATCTGTGCTCCCTTGAAGCGCAGTGTGATAGGTGTGGGGATGTCAAAACAGGTTATGTCATTTATAGTAAGATCAGAGCAATCAGCATCGATGGAGGTGTGTGTGTGTGTGTGCGTGCACGTGTGCAGTATACACGCACTTGACTTGATGTGACTGTAAACTACACGTAAACGAAGGAGTATCGTGGCGTCACCCAGAGAATGTAGCTGATAGCTGTAACTGTATCATTGCATTCGTTACTGAGTATCAAGACTGTTCATTTACCCAATTAACATACATCATTATATATAGCAGAGCCATGAATGAATAGCAATCAGATTAAGAGCATGGGGAAGCCTTTGGGAACCGTAGCCTAACATGGTCTGTGTGTGCCGGCAAGGAGGCCAAAAGGCTCAGGGGCTATGTGTGTGTGTGTGTGAGTGAGAGAGAGAGTCACTAAGTGACAGTGAAGAAAGAGATTTTGCAGGCTTTGTCATTCCAGCAACGTGTTTCTTGACCTTCCATTTTAGTAAATTGCTGCATCAAGGCGATTGCATTGAGTGCAGTTTCAGTAGGGTGGATGGATTGAGCACTAGTGCTGTCCATGGTGCTGAACAATTCAGGGCTACTGGTGGTGCTGAATGGAAACCTAAACCCCTTGTTTTACATTGTGGAACATCATGCTTTTCCCATACTCTAAAGCAATGAACTCTTAATGAATAGCAATTAACTCTGAGAAACAAAATCCCAATAAAACTGCAAGATTATCCACTTAAAATGCACATTTTTGACAACTCAAAAGCTTCCATACATTGCATTTTAACGACAGCTGCCTCTGCGAAACGCCTGCAGTTTTTATGTGGTCCTCAGCATTCCCTCGTCTAGGCCTATAGTGTATCCTCCCTGGACAAAATGTTCAGAGCAGAGCACGGGTTACATGAAACGTCGCTGTGAGAGCTGAAGCATGTTGTCATCTTCAGAAAGCTATGCTGTATTAATAGGGAGCACATTGAGGGCATCCTTTAAAGACATGGAGGGATGTTTCATTTATGACTCTCTGAAGCACCACAGACCGACATGGGAGGGGAGAGGAATCTCTAGTAGGCTGCTGGTGGTGGAAAAAAAAGTTAATGGGATGCCTTGAGTCACAACACTCGGATGGAGATGAAGTCAAGATCATAGATTGACAATGTGTAGAACTTGCATTGTACGTTGCCGACAGCGGCTATATCGGTGGGGCTATTTGTATCTCTAAGCCTGACTGATTTTATACCACATTCTGACCACATGACCTGTGAAGATGTACGCCGTCTAGGTAGAATTTAAAGTCCTCTCCATTCTGCCATGTCTATTTATACAGTTTGGAGCAGAGTGCAGAAGTGATAAAATGGCTCCTGGCAGAGTGTTTTAGTCATCCACAGGGAATGTTGTAGAACCACATAGGGACACACTGATGCTCTCTAGCCACTGCCTTTGTGTCTGTTTCTATCATTCATGGCAGGGAACCAAACCTCTACACACTTTAGATGGAAGATCCCCAGATAGAGGGAGAGTAGGTTGTTGGGGGAAAAAAGCCTTAAATACACTCAGGATCACTTTAGCCTTTGCTCTCTGCAACTGTAGAACTCTCGCCGAACAAGGGAGGCCTTTTAGCCAATAAATAATGAAAAACAGCTATATCGTGAAAATATGCTGTAAAGAAACACAACATAGAGTTTTCTCAAATGTTAATGTTTCCTGTCCCCAAAAGTGCTAATTTTGGTTCCTTAAGAGACCGAGGTCGAGACTCGTCTCAATTGTATGACTGAGGTGCTCTCTTGTCGTTGAATATTTCTATGCCCTCCATCCAGTCTTGGGGCGAAGGGGGTATTAGCCTAGTTATTCCTTCGAGTGTAAAAAGAGAGGCAGAGCCCGGGGAGGGAGATTGTAGCATCTCTTTTTGGCATTGTGCTAATGGAGACTAAAACATCATGGAAAAGCTATTAACTTGTGTGTGGCTGGCTGAATGTCTGGGTAGAGGTCTAGGTGGTGGGGGGAGAAAGAGAACAGGGTTTTAGCCAGGGCTCTCTACTCTCTCTCTCTCTCTCTCTCTCTCTCTCTCTCTCTCTCTCTCTAGCCTCTTTACCCCTGCTTGCTGGAGCATGGTGAGTGAGTATCCGTCCAAGCTGAACATACTGCTGTGTGGAGTGTGACGAAAGCCTGCTAGCACTAACGGCATGAGGTCTCCTCAGCCATCAGAGCTTGACAAGAATGCAATCCTCTGAACCAAGCACTAATTGCTCTGACGATCATAGCTGGCGGTGGTTCCACAGAATAGTCCACAACTAGATGGGTATTTGAGGATGGGAGCACTCGGGAAAAGGAAAATGGCTTTTGACACACTTCTTGCTTGAAGAATAGGACAATGCTGGACTCCATCCTCACGAAAACCTTTCTTCTCCAACAGAGATGGTTTTAGAATTGTTTTGGGGAAAGCTGGAGACTGTGCGTGGTCCTTTTCAAAGCACGTAGGTTAGACATAGCGAAGATATTTCGCTGAGCAATGCTTGCACAATGGGTAAACTGTCCAGAGACCAGAATACTTGTTACCTCCCAATGCTCATGCACACACACACTAACATGCACGCACACACGCATGCACACACACACACACACACACGCGCACAAACACACGCGCGCGTGCAAGCACACACACACACACATCCAGTGCAGGGAGATTGCTGATTGTGTAATTTGCCATTGTTTGTTTCAAGTGTTTTACGGACCTGATCAAAAGAAGGGGAAATCAATGGAAGTAAGGTGTAACCAAGCAATAGGATGTAAGACTTCATTCAGGAGGCTATGACCATCATACAACAGACTATGTGTCATCATGAGACTGGCTGTCATTCACAGCTAGGCATTAGGCTAGAAGCCCAGATCTTACAACAACTTTAGGAATTGACTCGATTCACCATCATTCTGTTCAGATAGGCCAAGAGATAATTGTTCTGTTTTTGAATTTGTTGCTAATTTTTAGTTCTTTGGGACCTTTTGGAGTTGAATCCGAATGATTGATTCAAAGCCTTGAGTGGTTCTGCTATCTCTTGAGGGGGGGGGGGGGGGGGGGGGGGGGTTGCAGCAAAAGCTTTTCAGAAAATACCAATTCTACCTCTGAAAGGGAAAGTGCTTTTCGATTTCCTTGAAAAGTGTTGCTACATGCCCACGTTTCATATTGATTACAGGCTTCATGGTTGAATGGTTGCTTTATTTATTCATGCAAAGTACAGCCGCTCTGTTTTATGATGATGATGATGATGATGTTGATCATTGAACTGATAATTTGAATATTTTATTATCATAGTCTTCTCCTCTTTTTAAATCCCTCCCACAACTTTTCCTTCCTGCAAAAACAATGAGCGTATTTGCACTGAGACAACAGGGTTCCCACATCAATACCCTTTCCCTTTCCCTTCCGTACATCAACTGTTTTTGAGGAACAGTCTCCCCCTTCTGCTCCCTGCTAGTCTATGACATCAGATCTCTAGTGGAATGGCATTTTTCATACACTCCCTCTCTTCCTCCTCTTCCTATAAATCCTCTTACTACACACACACACACACACACACACACACACACACACACAGTCAGTGGTGGATTTGTTTTGGCTCTGATGAGGAGGATTAGGAGATGAAGGCCTCAGCTCTGAATCCGCCACAGCAGTTTGATTTAGAGTTTAGACCAAAAGCCTCTTCAACACAATGAGACACACGCTGAGACACAAGCATGTCGACCGACTGCATGGCTGGCTCTCTGAAACCCAACCCCATGATGGGATAATGGGGGTGATATTGTCCCACTGATGGCTTAAGGATGATATTTTTTGAGGGCTATTTAAGTATCAGCTGATTTAAAATCCACGCTAAATTGTTTTCACTGGGGTTTTGTGTCCGTAAAGAAAGGCTACTGATAAAAACATGTTTTCTGATCTTGTCTTTATTGCTATGTTGCCTTAACACGTTGTACAGCAGACATCAATGCAGCGTGGAGGCTGGAAGGCTAAAGTGTGACCGAACACACTGTGACACATCAATCTGTGGGTGTTTGTCACCTACTGTGTGATCCTGACATGATGTCCTCCATGTTCCATCGTGCCCTGGCTTGGCGTTGTCGTTGCACTGTCACAACAATGTTATTTCTACCTCACGGTTTCAAAGTCAACTGGAGAGTGTTATTCTCGAGGCAAATCTTTTGTATGTGAAACAAAAATCAACAGATGGTGTCTATTGTATGTTCTGTATGATTTGGCCCTGTGAAGGGTTGAGAGTGGCAATGATACGTTTTGACTTGCATAGGCACACTCTATGCAAAAGCTTGTCCAAGCGAGGATGACAATTTTAGTGCTGTTGATACAAAACCAATTTCACGGATCTCTAGCATTAGTTTGAAGCCCGTTGTGCTTTGACGTCTCGATTGCGTCATTCATTTCATTTACAGTGAGCCGTCCGACGGTCGTCTCGGGGTTCTCTAACCGTCTCATGCCTTCACACTCTTGACACAATTTCGTGGCAGGACTTGGCTACAGCGGCTATGTAATGACCGTAGCAGCCAATTATGTAGATATCCAACTCGAAGGACCATGAAAAAAGAATGTCCCATAGTCCAGTAGTGGTTAGGCAGCGAGAAAGGTGCTGCTCAGAGCAACATCACAAATTAATAAGACATCCATACGGTTATCCTTATACCTCATTTTGCTCTGCTTCAGCCACAAGACCAAATCATCGGGCTGGCCTCCCCCCTCTGGATCCTGGGGCACCCTGCCGGGAACCCCCTATGGCTGGGATATGTGCTCTTCCAGGGACGGCCGAGACTACTTCAGCAAGTAAGTACCATCCTTCCCCAGGGGGGTGTACAACAACAGTGTCCAGGCCCAACCCCCAGTGTCCAGGCAAATCATTCTGCTTCTAGGCCGAATTCAAGTCCACCTATAATGCACAAACATTCTCAAACATTCTCATCACTTGTTTGCGCATTATAACACGTGACACACTGTTGCGCAGTGAGTGTGCCTTACAATATAATTAGTGAGTGTGATCACATACATTGTTTGATTAATAGTCCTGACATATACTTTAAATGATCCTCAAATAAAATTTCCCCCAACATGCTTCACAGGGCGTGACAAAGTGTGATTACTCAAAACGTCAGTTATGACTGGTGCTAGTGAGCGCGTATGCTGTAATGGAGGTTCCTAAGTATTATGAGCACTAGTGTGGTGTTTTTAAAGGTCAGTCGTTCCAATTTTGTCTGGAAATTCAAGACACGTCATGTTCTCCCGTGTTCTGTATCAACAGTATGCCAATGGAATACTGATTCCCCCCCCCCCACCTCCATCCCCTCATCCCTGTCTGACGTAGACTGCCTCAGTGTCTTGAATTCTTTCGGAATACTGATTTCCTTTGCTACTTCTGTGGACTCATAAAACACACCTTTTCTCCCCTGAGTGACGCAGGAGTTCTGAACAAGGAAAGGGTGCTGTCTCCTATCTCTAGACGTGTCACTAGCACGGAGGCTTCTTTGATCCCAGTGAGGATGGGGTGACGTTCACAGAGATGACACCGTAGTGCAGATAAGGGAGCGTGACAATTGGATTTCTAGGCGCGAGAAATAAATGAATGAGGACAGGTAAACAGAAGAGATTGTTCTCCTAACCTAACCTAGCATAACGTACCGTTACAGGTTTAGTGAATGTTGCTGTTCTCCTTCATGGCAAAGGGGAATGTACGTGCTTGCCTGCCTACGTGTGTGTGCGAGCTGCACCATCTGAGATGTGAGACAGGTATTAGGAGGATAATATATGGCTGGTCTCAGAGCAATATATCTGGCTTTGTGGCGATATATTTCTCTGATTGGCCAGAGTATAATAGACGGGTCTTCCTATTGGGCATAAAGGACTGAGTGGATTTCAAATACATCACCCTCTCTGTGCACTTGGGATAATGATAATACACAGAACCCTCTGAATCCTCAATCCCAGACAGTCCACACTATTGATGTTATCCTTCCATATCCAGGGAGTATGAGACATTCCAGTGTTTACTGTGTCCTTGGTATACCCATGTATGGATTACCTGGTCAGAACCATTTGGAATAGGTAAAGAGAGGGCAGAAACCAATAAACATGGAGGATGTGGACTGTGGGTATGGTGCAGTGGGTACATCAGAAGCACAAATGTAGGATGTGTGTGTGTGTGTGTGTGTGTGTGTGTGTGTGTGTGTGTGTGTGTGTGTGTGTGTGTGTGTGTGTGTGTGTGTGTGTGTGTGTGTGTGTGTGTGTGTGTGTGTCAGTTGGTTTAGGAGTGTTATTTAGCACAGTGTAAATTAGATGTGCGAGTTATCTACGTGGGAAGTGTCTATTTGTAGAATGTTGACCCCACCCTGATACAGGGTGCCAGACTGCTGATTGGTTTTATGAATCAGGTCGTAATTGTAAATAAGAGTGTGTTCTTAGTTGACTTACCTGTGTAAATAAAGGTCAAATAAAAAATAATAATTACTGGAGATAATAACAGAATCATTCTGGGGCCCAATTCCAAACTGATCCCACGGCTCTCTCGCTGGTTTCTGTCAATTGTGGGACTGGAGCCATTTTTTTTAGGCAGGGAACAAAAGAGTTTGGTGTGAGGCCTACCCAATAGTAGGGAAAACACTGTTCTAGTCAAGACAGTCCTATGTCCTTAGTCTCCTGTTGGATCAGTTAGGACTGAGAGGCTGATCTTTTGAGTCTGTCTCTGATGATGCGTTGCCTGTTCCTGTTTCCTCTCAGCCACGTGTCCCAGAGCAGCTCCCTGGAGGAGGTGCACCGTCTGGATGGGGTGCAGCAGGTGCCCCCTGCCCCCCGGCTGGTGGAGATGAGACGGGACCCCGTCCTGGGGTTCGGCTTCGTGGCCGGGAGCGAAAAACCGGTGGTGGTCCGCTCCGTCACGCCTGGTATGCATCAATGTCCCACCAACTGCCTACGTCTCCCATGACCCCTCCTGGTATATCCCTCCGCCTACATCTCCCATGATAATCACTGACGACCGAACTCGCCTGAAGAGCTGGAATTTAAAGCTACATCAATATACATGACACTCATGTCAGAACAGGGCCGTAGCTGTTTCATGGGATTATGTCCAGACATGTCCCTACATGAAGTTCAGAAATCTACTGATTTAGTCATATTGGCACAAAGTGTTCAAAGACATTTTAGTGAAGGCAAATAACATTGTGGTGTATGTGTCACGGATACCTTTACATACTTGGGTTAATTCTGTCTTTCCCACCGACCTTTCAAGGGTCAGTAACACTTCCTTGTCTGTCTTTTGGTTGATAAGAGCAGTTCACTCGTTGTCACACATTTGCAGTATGACATTGATGCCATAGGGCTTTTCGCGCTTAGCACTTGTTAGCGGTGGTTCTCGGCCCCAAGCTCGTCACATCTCTATCAGCCTAGGGGGTATATCAATAATCACTGTTTGATCAACAATACAATTCAATAACCACTAGTGTCATGGTCGGGTATTATTTTAAGGAATATGAGGGTCGTGTTAATTTTAATGAGACTTTCGGCCCTGGTGTGATGTTGCCTATCTGCCTGACTAAATAAATGCATGAGGCAGCCACGGCCATGGATTGTATCTTGCCTATAGCAGCCTCTAAGCAATTATGAATTCTTGACATAACAATTACCTCTTGAACTGAATCTCCACTCTGCTGTATATGAGCTCACTGAAACAGAGTGCTGTAGTGGTGGCTTTTCACTGTTAATTAGTGTGACAATTACAATGGCACAATGCAATTGGACATGCAGTGACAACAATCAAATTATTTTTTGTTCCCATATTACAATTTTAGTTAAATATAGTGATTATTAGTCGGTGAGAAACACCAATCGCTGATGGGTTACATGAAGGATGTTGGACAATCGTTCATTTAGGTATTCCATGTTGTTTTCATTTCATCCCAATAATCTACTGAAAGAATATGACACATTAAACATTATGAGCGTTGCTCATCCGGTGCTTAGTGTGACTACAGACCGAGACCACAAAACAGTTGGCATTCTATGACTAGGTGAGGCCGAGGGACTCTCTCTCAGCTCCTCTCTATTCTATTCACATGTTTGGAGAGTTTCTGAAGCCCCCTACGCTCTCTCCCCACGTCTCCTCTCCTCAGCCAGTGTCATCCGTCAATCCGTTTATTCAGCGCTCCACTATCATGGGAAACAGGATTTCCTGTGGCATGTGGAAAATAATTAGCGCTTTCCGGATCGGTGCAGGCATCGGGAACAACGGCCCAACGGCCCATCTTCTTCTGTCTTGTGCCTCTACAACACAAGGAGAGAGATTCAATTGCCAGCGCCTGGCTGAGAAGCTCATAATCTCCACAGGAGAGATTGGGACACCGAGACTGTGTGTCACACCTGGGAATTGATGGAACAGGAGCTTTTGAGGAAAAAAAGTCATGAGTTTTCTTTGGTGTTAGCAGGCAGCGTTGATGTTTGAAAGCAGATTTGAACCCAAGAAAACGTGAACATGGAGTCGAAACGTCTCAGTGTATCGGCACTGTTTACGACAAATGTATGTGCAGATCGCTGACAATCTGTGTGTGTTTGTGTGTCTGTGCATTCATGTGCATGTGTGCGTTTTGTGCGTGTGTGTGTGTGTGTATGTTTGCAGGAGGTCCCTCGGAGGGAAAGCTGATCCCAGGAGATGAGATCGTCATGATCAACGACGAGGCAGTCAGCTCAGCGCCCAGGGAACGAGTCATCGACCTCGTCAGGTAACCCTGTCTGACTTATTGTCTCTGTTTATCTAGGGTATTCAGCATGGGTAACTATGTCCAGTTGTGCCAACAGCTATCATCTCCCATGGCCCTTCAGGCACCAGACTTTTCAGGCACTTTTTGCTTTGAGAAAAGAATTTCATGACCAACTATTTCTGTCACCTTAACAAAGTCAAGACGTTACAAAATATTTGGTGAGTTGATGGCTGTAATTTCCACGACACATCCAGGCCTATCCAGTTTTTGTTTTGTGATTAGGCTCTCAGAAATGGGTCTTGTGTAGAGCGTAAACACGGATGCCAGTTGTTGTATTTCTGAGGGATGACCAGACTTTCTCAAAAGGTTTTCGGTCGTTTATGTGTTCAACTCTGAAAAGTGAACGTTGCATTTTAGTGACTGCATTACTTGATTGGGCATCTCTCACGTATTCCTATCCAATTATTACTGAACAAATCTGCCAAAGGCTTGGGTAATTGTATTTACATTATATAATTATATTTACAATTATGTAGCAGACATATGACATTTCTTATGAAATGGATAAATGTCAGTCTGAAGTGAAGCTGTGTTCTTGCCTGTTTGTTTGTGGAGACGTGATTATTTTGAATAACATCTCACACCCCCAGATACCAGAATATGGTGTGTGTGTGTGTGTGTGTGTGTGTGTGTGTCAGCTCACGTGCGTGCGTGTGTCTGTGCTTCTGTGCGCGTCTGTGCCTCTGTGCGCCTGCGTGTCCCTTAGTTAATTACATTGGATTGGAAATTGGTTTCCTGTTTACGTTGACATTAAATTGAAGTCATTCACTGTAACTATCAGTCAATTAGATGTGCTTTTCTCCCTCCAGAAACTGTAAGGAGTCCATAATGTTGACTGTTGTCCAGCCGTACCCTGTGAGTATCTTTATTTCTTAGAACTGTTGGTTATAATAACAGGATGTAACATTGCTGCACACCCGACACAGGGATTGGTTTCATCCTGACCTCCATGCTCAATCTCTCTGTTCTCAGTCGCCCAAATCAGCGTTCATCAGTGCAGCCAAAAAAGCCAAGCTCAAGTCCAATCCGGTCAAAGTGCGCTTCGCAGAAGAGGTCATCATTAACGGTCAGGTTCCGGTAAGTTCTCCTCCTGTCACATGGTTGACCGTTGAATTTGTCCATTTGACCTTTGACCACCAATTGAACTGTCAAAAGTGATTTGTGTATATTCGGTTCACATTAATTATATCTACTTTGTTTTTTTTTGTACAAGTAAGACTCTGTTCTAATATCCACACCAGCATATCACTTCAAATGAAACAATGTATTGGGGATGCATTCTAAATGGTGTGCTAGTATGGATATTGGTATTCAGACCTCTTGACTTTTTCCACATTTTGTTACGTTACAGCCTAATTGTAAAATGGATTAAAGAAAATATTTTCCTCATCAATCTAAACCCAATACTCCATACAATGCGAAAATATGTTTTTAGAATTTTTTGCACATTTATTAAACATAAAAAACAGAAATACCTTATTTACATAAGTATTCAGACCCTTTGCTATGAGACTCGAAATTGAGCCCAGGTGCATCCTGGTTCCATTGATCATCCTTGAGATGGTTCTGCAACTTGATTGAAGTCCACCTGTGGTAAATACAATTGACGACATGATTTGGAAAGGCACACACCTATATAAGGTCCCATAGTTGACAGTGCATGTCTGAGCAAAAAGGTTGAAGGAATTGTCCATAGAGCTCTGAGACAGGATTATGTCGAGGAACAGATCTGGGGAAGGGTACCAAAACATTTCTGCAGCATTGAAGATCCCCAAGAACACAGTGGCCTCCATCATTCATAAATGGAAGTAGTTTGGAACTACCAGCGCTCTTCCTAGAGCTGGCTGCCCAGCCAAACTGAGCAATCGGGGGAGAAGGGTCTTGGTCAGGGAGGTGACCAAAAACCCGATGGTCACTGACAGAGCTTCAGATTTCCTCTGTGGAGATGAGGGAACCTTCCAGAAGGACAACTATGTCTGCAGCCCTCCACCAATCAGGCCTTTATGGTAGAGTGGCCAGACAGAAGCCACTCCTCAGTAAAAAGCACATGACAGCCTAGTTGGAGTTTGCCAAAAGGCACCTAAAGAGTCTCAGACCATGAGAAACAAGATTCTCTGGTCTGATGAAACCAAGATTGAATTCTTTGGCCTGAATGCCAAGCGTCACGTCAAGAGGAAACCTGGCACCATCCCTGCGGTGAAGTATTGTAATGAGTGCGCTGAGAGTTGGGAAGCAAGTTCAGGGAGTGAGTGTTTTAATAAATAAAATAAACAATGAACACGTAACACAAACAACGCACCGACATGAAAACAGAGTCAATAACACCTGAGGAAAGAACCAAGGGGAGTGACAGATATAGGGAAGATAATAAAGGAGGTGATGGAGTCCAGGTGAGTGTCATGAGGTGCAGGTGCACGAGACGATGGTGACAAGTGTGCGGGATAATCAGCAGCCTGATGACCTAGAGGCTGGAGAGGGAGTATACGTGACAAGTATGCTGGTTAGCATCATGCTGTGGGGATTTTTTTCAGCGGCAGGGACTAGGAAACTAGTCAGGATCAAGGGAAAGATGAATGGAGCAAAGTACAGAGAGATCCTTGATGAAAACAAGCTCCAGAGCGCTCAGGACCTCAGACTGGGGCTAAGGTTCACCTTCCAACAGAACAACAACTCTAAGAACACAGCTAAGACAATGCAGGAGTGGCTTCGGGACAAGTCTCGGAATATCCTTGAGTGTGCCCAGCCAGTGCCCGGAATTGAGCCTGATCTAACATTTCTGGAGAGAACTGAAAATAGCTGTCCAGCGACGCTCCCCATACAACCTGACAGAGCTTGAGAGGTTCTGCAGAGAAGAATGGGAGAAACTCCCCATTATAGGTGTGCCAAGACTGTAGCGTCATACCCAAGAAGACTTGAGGCTGTAATAGCTGCCAAAGGTGCTTCAACAAAGTACTGAGTAAAGGGTCTGAATACTTATGTAAATGTGATATTTCCGTTTAAATGTTTTATACATTTGCTAACATTTCTAAAAAAAAATAACAAAAAAATTGCTTTGTCATTATGGGGTATTGTGTGTAGCTGGATGAGGGTGAAAAAATCAACTTAATAAATGTTAGAACAAGTCTGTAACAAAATGTGAAGTCAAAGGGTCTGAATAGTTGTTGTGTTGGTATACACTTGTTTATCTGAGTACATCCAGACAGGTCAACAACGCTAGCAAGAAATATAAGGTCATTCATTTATACTGGAGGTCTTTTGTGTCCTGCTTCCACCTAGAATGCAGCGAAGGACAACTCTGTCCTCTTCATGTGGGCTACTGTATGCCTTGTGTGTCATTCTTCTGTGTCTCCTTTCCACCTAGAACACAGCGAAGGACAACTCTCTCCTCTTCATGTGGGCTACTGTATGCCTTGTGTATCATTCTTCTGTGTCTCCTTTCCACCCAGAACACAGTGAAGGACAACTCTCTCCTCTTCATGCAGAAGGTTCTGAAGGTGTACCTGGAGAACGGGCAGACCAAGTCGTTTCGGTTCGACTGCAGCACATCCATCAAGGTGTGCGTGACACAGAAGGGAGGGGGGGGGGGGGTTAGAGTGGCCCTGTTTCCATAATTACTGTGGCTAAATGGGAGGAAATTAATGGAATATGGCGTGGGGACTCAACCTTGACTTGAAATGCAACTGCATTCTATCCATCTCAGCTACACGGTGGCAGAAAACGAGGATACAAATAAAAGATAGTCTTGTTTATTTGTTTTATCATTTGGTATTATGACATTGAAATTGACCTTTGTTTATGGTGTGATAGGATGTTATCATGACCCTACAAGAGAAGCTGTCCATCAAGTGCATTGAGCACTTCTCCCTGATGCTGGAGCAGCGGACGGAGGGATCGGGCAGCAAGCTGCTACTCTTGCATGAGCAGGAGATGCTAACTCGGGTAGGAATTACAGTGGGCATGCTAACGCGAAGTCATTGGTTTGACCTTTACTTATCCAGGAAGTCCCATTGAGGTCAAGCGACCGCTTATGTAAAGTATACCTGGGCAATTCATGACAGAGATCAATCAATCAATTTATAAAGTCCTTTAATAATTTGAAAAAGAGTGGAAGAAAGAGAATCATAAATGTAACTGAACTTAGACACCCCTTGGCCATATCAGGAGGATAGGTCTCAGTATGGAGCTCTCTAGCTACAGGTCCAGGTTATCAACATCCCAGAGAGAATGAAAGTCAATCATATGTTGCTAGCCCAGAGTCACCCTAGTGATCCCATTCTGCTTCCTTAAAGTACTCCCACCTCGACCTCTTCACTTAGTATCCTATAGATAAGAGGCAATTCTATTCCAGCACGACACCACAATCACACTCCAAGCTTCTAGCTGAGACAAAGTACACATCCCGAATGGCACCCTATTCCCGTTATACTTTTGACCAGGGCCCATAGAGCATCCCATAGAGCGCTGGTCAAAAGTGGTGACCTAGTGAATAGGGTGCCATTTGGGACGTACACAAACACTTCCTGCTCAGTATTCATAGAGCGACTCAAGAACACAGCATGATTTATCAAGTCTGGCACAAGCAGGGCGCCTCTGCTTTCAATGTTTTAATGAAAGTGTACTGCGATCATAGTGAGGATATTATAATATGCATCACCCTCATCCCGCATAGACAGCCCTGTGATGATAATCAATAATGGAAATAACCGATGAATAACAAATGTTGATTCTTTTCAAGGATGAAAAGAGTTATGTAATAGGTTTTGTTATGGTTTTGGTAAGGGGCTGAAATCTGTAAACTCAATGCTCAAGATGGTACATTCTTTGGGGGAATAAAGGTGCTATCTAGAACTTAAAAGGGCTCTTCAGGCCATCCCCATACGATAACCCTTTGAAGAACCCTTTTGGGTTCCATGTAGAACCCTTTGGCTCCTACATGGACCCCAAAAAGGTTCTACCTGGAACCAAAAAGGGTTTTCCTATGGGGCCAGACGAAGCACCCTTTTGGAACCCTTTTTTCTAAGAGTGTACCTGTGAAGGAAATAGGGAATGAGGGCAATCTACTGACCCTTGTAGCACTTACAATATATCTCCCTCTGCGTGTCTTAATGAATTCCTGTCCCTTGACAGAGGCCAAGAACCTGTCCAATGGATGTAAATTTGCCTGACTTGTATTTGCAACAATGACTCACCCTGTCCTTAGCACAGACCTTACCATCCCATTATGTCCTCGGGAATGAATTTACCTGACCAGTTTATGAAGTTTGACATCATACCTAGCACCTTGAGGGACCTTGCATTTGATGTTTTCCGTTTTGATGTGTCACATCAGTATACATTTACAGCACAGTAAAACATTTTAATATTTTCTCTTTCACACTTTCCCCCCCTCCTTTTCTCACATTCTCTCGTCCTCTTTTTCGTTTCAGGTGACACAGAGGCCGGGGTCCGATAAGATGAAATGTTTCTTCAGAATCAGCTTCGTCCCCAAGGACCCGGTGGATCTGCTCAGACGGGATGCCGTGGCATTTGAATACCTCTACGTTCAGGTGAGAGCACCACAGGAGACCTGGCCCAATCATAGTGGAGCATAACACAAGACCGCATTCCTGTGTTCTCAGGTAAACTTGTCTAACAAGCATTGAGACCAAAGCATGTCAATAATGGCCTTTTGATCAATGCATATCAAGTTCAAGGTTCCCATCCAAAATTGGTTGGTTGTCCAAGGTTTTAGGCTCATTCAGAACTTCAGAATATTTGCTGTACACTTGGGATTGACTATTCAAAGCAATATTGCTTCTATGTCAATGACAACAATGTCGGTTTCTAGCTTGGCCTTCCTCTACTTGTAAATAGAACAAAATGTGTCTATTTTGAATGGCTTTGAGTCGTCCACTGGTTCTAACTGTCCCTCCTGGTCTTCCGTAGAGCTGTAACGATGTGGTTCTGGAGCGCTTTGGCTCGGAGCTGAAGTACGACGCCGCGCTACGATTGGCCGCTCTGCAGATGTACGTCCTCACTATGACGACCAGACAGCTGCAGAAGGTCTCACTCAAATACATCCAGTAAGTCCAGCTCCTTACTGTTGTGGTTGTTTTAAACTCAAACATGGGCGACGGAGCTGCTCAAAAGGAGTCTTTGTACAGGTGCATAATAATCATTGATAAAAAGGTGAACACTAATTTGCATTATTTCCACGCCCTTGAATATCAAATGCCTTCTTAATTTCCAGGAAGGAGTGGGGTCTGGCCCTTTTCATCCCACCAGCAGTGATGACCAGCATGAAGGAAAAGAACATCAAGAAAGCACTGACGCACATCCTCAAAACCAATCAGAACCTAGTGCCTCCGGGAAAAAAGGTACGGTACGGATTCCATCGTTGCCTCTCTCTCTGTCTCTCTCTCTCTCTCTCTCGCTCTCTCTCTCTCTCTCTCTCTCTCTCTCTCTCTCTCTCTCTCTCTCTCTTTCTCTCTCTCTCTCACTGTCTCTGTCTCTCTCTCTCTATCTCTCTCTTTCTCTCTCTCTCTCTCTCTCTCTCTCACTGTCTCTGTCTCTGTCTCTCTCACGGTCTCTCTCTCACTGTCTCTGTCTCTCTCTCTCTCGCTCTCTCTTGTGCTTAGCAGAGCTGCCCTCTAGAGGAGTGTAGCTGTCTGTTTGCTTTCTTTTTTTTGCTTCATCATCAGTTATGATGTCATTTGTGTATTTGAGCCTGAGATATGGTCAAAGCCATAAACCGTTAGTGTATTTTTGTTAACCTCGAGATCTTTTCCTCTGTCTTTTTTTCCTGCAGTTGACTGCATTGCAGGCTAAAGTGCACTACTTGAAGTATCTCAGTGAGCTGAGGTTGTATGGAGGGAAAGTGTTCAAATCCATACTTTTGGTAAGACCACTAGTTGTAGCTTTCTCTATTTCAGCCATTGGTCAAATAGAAAACCAATCTGTATCCACATAGATATTGTTCCAAATCCATATCCTGCCTTCTCTCTTTTACACACTCACTCACTCGCACAAATACACATACACACCCCTATTCAACTCCAACACACACACACACACACACACACACACACACACACACACATACACACCCCTCTTCAACCCCAACACACACACACACCCTCACCCCCAACACACACCCTCACAGCAAGGGGAGAAGCAGACAGAGGTGACCTTGCTAGTGGGGCCCAGGTACGGCATCAGTCATGTGATCAACGCCAAGACCAACCTGATGGCCCTGCTGGCAGACTTCAGCCACGTGAACCGCATCGAGATCCTCACAGAGGATGATATCAACGTCCGCGTGGAGCTACACGTCATGGATGTCAGGGTAAGGAGTGGGGCCTGACGTGTCGAGTTGACACTGTTAAGTGGGTGGCTTGAGGCTTGGGCGGCAGGTAGACTAGCAAATAATAGCATTGGACCAGTAACCGAAAGGTCGCTCGTTCGAATCCCGAACCGGCAAGGTGGTCAAATCTGCCGTTCTGCCCTTGAGCAAGGCAGTTAACCCCCAACAACAACTGGGCATCGATGACGTCGATTAAGGCAGCCCCCCGCACCTCTCTGATTCAGAGGAGTTGGTTTAAATGTGGAAGAAACATTTCGATTGAATGCATTCAGTTGAGCAACTGACAAGGTATCCCCTTTCCCTAAAAATCTAGGCATCATGCCCTGGTCAATATTAGCAGGCTAATAAGTAGAAAAAACAGTTTGTACATAAATACTATTCTTGCAAGACCATATCCTTGTGTTCTGTAATGTTTTAATTTTTTTATGTTTGATCTGTAGCCCATCACGTTGATAATGGAGTCTAGTGATGCCATGAACCTGGCGTGTCTGACAGCAGGGTACTATCGACTCCTAGTGGACTCTAGGAGATCTATCTTCAACATGGCCCACTGCAACAGCATCGCTGAAGAAATGGGTTGGTCAACCTAGTACTATGTGGTGTGTGTGTGTGTGTGTGTGTGTGTGTGTGTGTGTGTGTGTGTGTGTGTGTGTGCGCATGTGCGTGCTTCTGTATACACGTCTATTATATCCAGTATTTTGTCAAATTGTTGAATTGAGTTCCTCTATTAAACAACAGATCAGGACAATCTTCTGGAGTGGCCGTACAGCACTTCGTTAGACAACTGTGAGGACCCCAATGCTGCCTGCCAGGACGAGCGTTACAGCAGTGACATGGACTTCTCTAACAATGGAGGGAGAGAGAACAACATCTCTCCCTACATCCCCGAGCCCCAACACCATACCCTAACCCTGCAGCAGAACGAGAGGCCGTCGGAGGGGCGGAGGAGTCCCCGGCCCCCACCTCTCCCCCCTGCCAGAAACAAACCCCAAGACTCCCCCCGGAGCGCCAAGGTCTCCTTCATCTTCGGAGACCCCCCTTTGAACACTGTTAACCCCCAGAACTTTGGCTACGAGCGCCTGATGGATGAGAGTCCCGAGGTGCCCGAGCACAGGCCCATAGCCTACTTGCACAACAACGTCAACAACCCGGGACACTTTAGGACCCAGGTACCCGTGCCCTTCCAATTCGCTGACGGCATGCCGCATGTGGTCTACAGCAACATCGGCGAGGAGCTGGTAGAGGAACCGCTGCTAAGGGACCTTTGTTATGCAGACACCACGGACGACGCCGAGGATGAGGACGACGCCAGCTGTGAGGAAGACTCTACCGGGACGGGAGGGGGGAGGGTGGAGGAGGCGGCACGACCGCGGCGAGCAAAGCCACGATCCTCACCCTCTCGGGCTCCAGCGATGACATCATCGACCTGACCTCACTTCCTCCCCCCGAGGGGGGCGATGATGACGATGATGATACCGACGGTGTCCTCCATTCGCTAAATCTCGCCATTGCCGCCCCACCCCCGGGGTTCAGAGACAGTTCTGATGAGGAGAGTCCCGAGAGTCACCCTTTGGCCACTGCCGGCAACAATGACATGCCCGTGTCGCTGATCGACGCTGTCCCCACGGGGTCGCATGGTGAGGGGAGCGGCAGGGAAAGGAGGCTGGAGGATGCCATGGTAACAACCCTGCAGGCACTGGAAGCCCTGACCGTGTCCGAGGAGAGGCCACACCCACCACGCCCACAGCGACCACAGCCCAACAGTAACCCAGGTCTTTACCACTACCAACACCACTTATAGTTTATAGCTGTTGTGCATACAGTGTCATGGCCTTGCTCTAGTTTTGGTTTTTCAGTGTTCACTGTTGTGCTTTGTGATCAGACCTGGCCCAAATTAGGATTTCTTCAAACTATATGTTGAACTTTGTTAAAAGTGATATAATAGAATTGTATTACTTTTATGTAGACAAGGTTGAAAGAAGCTCAAATTATATATTTTTTTCTCCCTGGCTCACATAGGTGTGCAAATGTCTCGAGCTTTCAGTCCTGAGTCTTCCTCTGACTCAGGCAATGAGACCAACTCCTCAGAGATGACCGAGACCATGGAGCAGGCCGCCGCCCACAAACTCTTCCACGAGAACCACAGGCGCCTCCTTATCGCCACCTCCGAAGGCTACCAGCCTTTGACGGAGGAAAAGACAGACTTCCCCATCTCGCCCAGAGTGGCCACCCAAAAGAAAGCCCACAGCCCCTCCCACCATCGAGACGGCGGGCCGCCGTCGTCCACCACGCTCCCTAAACAGACCCTCCATCCAGATGGCATAGAGCTGGATCCAGAAACCACTGATTCTCTGACTAACCTCTCCTCCGGCTTCAGCAAGCGACCCAACTCCGTGGTTGTTGGAGGGAAAGGGCTAAAAAAGTTGGCCGACACCAACGGGAAGTTCAACACGTTCAGTACCAGAGACGGCCACAGGGGGAGCCAGCTGGATGTGGAGCGTACCTCGTTCTGCGAGAGGCTGCAGAGAAGGCTGCCTCTTCCTCTACCAGAGAATTCCATCTCCATCATGGCGGAGAACCTGGCGGTGAACAGCCTGCCAAGGAGTCACCGCAGGCTGCCGCGCCCCCCTCCCCCACACCCTGAACGGACAGAGCCTGAGGAGGAACCAGGGGAGGCTGCAGTGGGGGACACTGGGGCGATGGGCGGCCAGCAGGAAGAGTACCTGGGGGGAGCGGCAGGTCCCTTCCCCTCCTCCCCTACCAAGAAGCCCCGGGACCCCCCCGGTGGACAGGGAGATGCCCCAGGGGAGCAGCGGCAGCAAGTGAGGCAAGGGGTTGCCCGGCTGTGTGAGTACCACCTAGCCAAACGGATCTCGTCCCTTCAGAGCGAGGCTCACAACTCCCTGCAGGGCTCCCAGTGCTCATCACTGGACGCGGGCTGCAGCACGGGGAGCAGCGCCTGTGGCACCCCAACGGATTCGCCCCTCTGTGCCCCCGACGGCAACCACCACCCGCTCTCCGAATCTTCCACGTCCCTCAGGGTTTTCACCTATGAGGACAAGGCTCCCCATGGCACCCCGGGCCAGATCCCTGTGGGCAGGGACCTCCACCCCCAAGCAGACCCCACACTCCTGCGGAAGATGCTGCCCAACATACAACCTCCTGGGTCAGACACCAGCAGAGAGGGTTCCCTCCGGTCGGCCAAGATGAAAGAAACCACAGGTAGTATCGCTAAAAGGAGTAACCTTCAAAATGATCTGCATGCCAAGACAGCCTGTGTAAGGGGTGCTAACCTCAAGGAGGGGAACGAGTCCTATAGGCAGCTCATTAACTACCTGACAGTGAGCCAGATGCACCAGGGAGGCAGGTTGCATAGTGCAGGCCTGGGAGGGGGAGTCAGGAAGGACACTAGGAGATATATTACCAGTAATCCCCAACTGATAGAGATGGTTAGGAGTAAAGGGAACACCATTCACCGCTATCCCTGCATGCCCCCCTCGTCCTCGTCACCCTTCCTCAGCCCGAGTCTAGTGAACCCCAATGCAGTCACCTCACGGGTTGACAAAGGCCCCCGGCCCTATCACTCCGCCACCCTGCCCGCTAAGTTGAAGAGCAATCCTGACTTGCATGCTCAGAGACCCGCTGACAGTGTTGAAGTAAGGCCCAGTGGCACAGAGAGGAGGAGCTCCTTTTCGGGCCTCGAGAGTGAGTTAGAGAGGGCCGCCATCGACCCTGAGGTCGAGCGGTTCCTGTCCCTGAGGGACAACATCCATGGAGGGGGTGGGGGTGGGGGCATGGTCCACAGGCCCCCCTCCAGGGCGCGGAGTGTGATGTCCCAAAGCGGTGCCAGCATCTGTGGCACAGAGGACTGGCTCAGATCTGACTGCAGGACAAAGCATGCCATCCGACAGACTCCTAACGATTATCTCTGTTTTTCTACTGCCCCTAGTGTAGCTCGCACAGAGCAGCTGGGGACGTCACTGGGAGCGGAAGCAGGAGATCACCCATCAGCTTTCACTAAGCAGGCCAGAGCCTGTGCCACGGCTCCGCCCCCACCTCCTCCACCACCTCCTCCACCTCCCCTACCAGCCAACATGAGCACCCACAACTCCACTGTGCCAAAGCAGTCCACCGTCACATACAGACAAAACCACATCCAGTCAGTCACAGCCAGCCTCCACCACCAGTGCGAGCCCAATATGAACAGCCTCCAGAGGGGCAGGGACTCCAGTATGAACAGCCTCCACTTGGGCAGGGAACCCAGCACCAACAGCCTGCAGCGGGACAGGGAGCCCAGCATCAACAGCCTCCACTTGGGCAGGGAGCCCAGCATAAACAGCCTCCACCTGGGCAGAGAGCTCAGCACCAACAGCCTGCAGCGGGACAGGGAGCCCAGCACCAACAGCCTCCACCTGGGCAGGGAGCCCAGCATCAATAGCCTGCAGCGGGGCAGGGAGCTCAGACGGAGCACCAGTAATGTAACGGCGGGCTCCGGGAGTGTGGAGGTGCTCTTCGACAAAGGCAGAACCAAGTGCCAGCAAGGACCAGTTGACCCCAAACTACAGAGGAGACCCACGAGGAAGAGGCTGTCGAAGAGCTACTCGCAGGGCTCAGTAGCGTCCACGTGCGGGTCGGCTGGGGGCAGAGACAGCCGGAGGGCCTCAGTGATGTTCCCCCTGCAGAAGGACGCCAAGCACATGAAGGGCTCGCAGAAGATGGACTCGAGCAGCCCCTGGAGGTGCCACGGTCCCTTCAGCTACTGCTTTTTCAAGAGGAAGAGCCAGGCAGAGGAGGATGAAGTAGAGGGGGGTGAGATGGGCGAGAGGGGCGAGAGTTCCAGGCGCTGCCATGGCAGGGAAATGGAGGAAGCAGCGTCTATCTACGGCCTGGCCACCGACGCAGCAGGCGACCAGCTCTACAGCGAGGTCCTGACCAACATGAGCTTCAGCGACCGGCTGTCGCGCATTAACACGCTCAAAGACCGCATGTACGTCTTCCCCGTTGGCTTCTCGGATGTACGCCGCGACGCCAGCGAGCTCATCGCCCTAGTGCGCTCAAGCGTAGGCAGGGGGGACCGCAGCGGCCAGGTGCCACAGATCACAGCCGACCTGTCCCAATACAAGCAGCTGCTGTCCATCGAGTCTAAAGAGCTGGGGCGGGCATGTCGCAGGATGGCCCAGGCCCACGGCAGCCCAGAGGAGATGCTGCTGGCCATCACCTGCAGTTTCCAGGTGCTGTGCTGCCTGTCTGAGGCCTGCATGTGCCTGGTGAGGGGCCTGAGGGCATCAGCTGCCCAACAGCAGAGGGAGGTGGTGGCCAAGGTGGACGAGCTGGTCATGAACTACATCTGCCTGCTGCGCGCAGCCGAGGCGGCGTCCATCGGAGCGCCCAGCGACCACAGCGTCAATGCCCTGGTCCGCCACTCCAGCACCATGTCAGCCATCGCCAACGCACTCACCCGCTCCCTCAAAACGCTGCTTAGCAAGTAGTGGGACGTCCAGCCGACAGCAACGTCTTTTAGTGTTATGTACATTATACAAAGCCATACAAGACCCGGCCTTTGTAATAAGAACTGATGTTATTATAGACACCCTACTTCTTGTGTACAATTTATTGTCCATGTATATAATGTACATACAGTACATATGATACACTATATAAATATATAAATTGCTATAGACATTTTGAGAGGTCATTGGGAAGACATGTACTCTTTAATGTGATATTGATGATGCAGTTCTAGGTTGCAGTGTGGAGAGAGAGGATTGACGTACAGCACTGAACTTGCACTGCATTTAATACTCCTTATTTCTAAATTATTTTGACATGTTTTTTTTTTTTTTAAACAAATACAGAGGGCATAAAACTATACTGAAAAGACATCAAATAAGTAGACAAGTATCTTATTAAAGAGCTTTTAAGTCGATCGGTGTGTAATGTTTCATCATTTTTTTACAGCCTTTCATTGTATGTGTTTTAATATGACCCTCTCTGGACTAAATGGTGTCCTTCAACATGTATGTATCAGACTGCATTTTATTTCTCTGACCATAAACGTAAAAATCCACTCAATATTTTTTTTCAGCTTCTCTGACCCATTAAAATGTTTTACATATCCGAGGGTCATGGTGTGTCTTCACTTGCTATTTCATTTGCTCCACTAATATCTTGTAGAAGAACTCCAGTAAAATAAATGATTCACTTGTGCACCGCCTCATTTTTCTACACCCTAGGCCTAGTTGCTTTCTCTATCTACAAAAAAAATAAATGATAATGCCATTTTGAACATGTTTCATTCTGAATTACGTCTTATTCATTTGGATATAAAACAATCTATTCATTTCAAATTAACAGGCCCTTCTTTCCTAGCGTGATGCTTCTCATGTGAGCATAGTAAGAGGGAGTGTATCACCAAGGCGTTGACAAAGGTTTCTGTGTGTGGATAAAAGAGGCACTTGAGGTATCATCTGACTACAATCTCAGAGTTAAATCAAGTTAAAACACACAGATCGAAAAGCCTTAAAGGGGGGGGCTGTGAGGACATTTTGAAAGACCAAAATCTGTAAGGGACCATTCCTTTCAGACTCTCTAGCCAGTGTGCTTTTCAACCAACACGTGTAACTATTATGCCTTGATCCCACCAAAAGTGTCATCATTTGGATATGTGTGCAACAAAAGTTCAACACTCACCTTCTGCTACCATTTCTGTTAAGCCGTCTACGCATACAGTTTGACACAGAACGCACTGCAAATGCCTCTGCAACGCAAAGCTGCAAGGCAAACGCAGCGTTACTTGGAATTGAATGTACTTCTGGTGTACCAAAATGCAATGACGCTGTCGGTCTGATTGAGGCGTCAGTCAAGTCATAGTAGGCCTGATGTATATGTGGCAGGACAAGCAAATACATGATTATTTTTTAATGCCCAGTGCAGACAAAACAATTGTTTCCCCCGCTTTTATATATATTTCCACAGTATGAGGTTAGAATAATACTGTGAAATTGTGAAAATTATGATAATGTCATTTTAGTGTAAAAACTGTTTGAAAAAACCGCCTGAAATGTCAGCCTGTTTTGGTGGGATGGAGTTTTGGTCTTCCAAATAGCATGGGACCATAACGTCAGATGCCAACCGCAGAAAAAAGCCACCTAAGAAGAAAGGCATCGATTTTGTCCAATGAGGAAGGGGATGGCAGCCGCAGAGAAATACTTGGGTTTGTAAGGTTGCAGGGGGTGTTGAGTAGGATTAGATAGGGTAAATAGTGGAATAGGGTGGTGTTTCTTTATAATTTTATTAAGGGCTAATAGTTGGTAGGATATTTTTTTCCTTTTCCCCGACTGTATAATACTGTATCACAAATAATTTTATGTAGGTACGCCGTGAATAGCCTCATACTCCGGTACAATAGGTGGCAGTGCATGCACCTTAAATCGGATGCGAGCCGCCAAAACAATCCCAAATAAGAAGAAGAAGAAGAATTAGGAAGCGGCATTTCCGCTCTACCATGCAAACACGATTCTCACTTCCTTTTCAGTTTTAGGTCTCCTCTCGTGCTGATCTGCTATGCGTGGGCTACAACGATAATAAGTTAACTTGTTAGCTAACTTGCCCCTCGAGGGATAATTGTTGCATCCAAAATCTCCTACTCGCATAACCAAATTGCACAGACATATTTAGGACATGCCGAACATCGTGCTTTTCAGCGGGAGCTCCCACCAAGACCTGTCACAAAAAGTGGCTGATCGCCTCGGACTGGAATTGGGGAAAGTGATAACGAAGAAATTCTCCAACCAAGAAACATGGTAGGTTTATTTTTTACTCATTTCTCGTCTGTCTTTAGATAGGTGCATGATTAGCTAATTTACCAGCTGCGTTAGCTGAGCTAGCTCGCAGGCGCTGGACGTTAACTTACTGCAGCCTGGGTCATGCATGCACATGTGCGCAAGAGTAGTAAGTTTGCCAGCTATGCGAACGTCACTGAATAACACTAGCTTGCTGACGTTATTACATCAATCACTAAATTGGCTAGTTAGTTATATCTAGTTATGTAATCACATGGTCGCGCATGCTGGTGTTCATTGTTGAGTCGTAACTTTGAAAGATACATGCTAGTTAGTTTGCGAAAATACTCACGTGACTTGATAATAGCCAACAGTTCGTGTAAACAGAACCAACTACTGCAGCAACAGAGAACAAGGCCACGTTCAGTATGCAAACGTCTTGAAATGTTGCAGTTACATAATGTAATGAAAATGAGTGATACCTGTGCAGGTAGCCTAGTGGGTGAGAGGGTTGGGCCAGCAACCAAAAAGCCGGCTGTTTGAATCCCCTAACCGACTAAGTGAAAAATCGGTCGATGTGCCCTAATTGTACCTTCAGAGAGCCTCTGCTAAAATTATTTTTTTTTTTATCCGTTTTTTTTTATCCGAATTGTTCCTATAATTGTTTGCCCTACTGCCACCCCTGGTTCCTTCCCTGCCCACATTGTCATGCACTTCATCCTAATTGCACCTGTAAATTGCTCTGTATATGAACCTCTGCTAAAATGATTCAAAAATAAAATATATGTTTTTCATTTATACATTTTCCTTATCTGATTTATTCCTATAATTGTTTGCCCTGCTGCCACCCTCAGTTCCATTTTAGCCTAAATGATGTCACGCCCTTAATCTAGGTTCATTTCCAGCCAGTAAGCAAACTGACCTAATTGTTCAGTAGAGATGGTAACTACATAAACCTGCGCTGGTGTATGTAGACGTTACAATACTTGCAATATGATGCAATGGGTGTGAGTGAGTTCACTGCACTGCCCCATGAACCAAGGTGAGCTAAGGTCTCCTATTGATTTAGCCTAGCTACATTACTTTGTCCCCTATGTGCAATAGTGGGTTTTTGTCAGCTATATTTATACAATAATCTGTTTTAGCATTTTGTGGATACTTTTGGAGAAAGATTGGTCTGATAGTGGGACACCTATTAAATAAGATCTTATTGTGGGATGTCCTCCTTGCAAGGACAAAGTATTAATAAGTATTAAGATCATTGCCAAGGATAGTTTTATACTCAGCTGGCCCCTCCCTGGATTTTGTGTTAAATGCTCTACACCAAAGCTTTCTCTGCCTCTTACCTTGTTCTGAACTCCTCCAAAACAAAGGTCATATGGTTTGGTAGGAAGACTGCCCCTCTCCCAACCGGTGTGATTACTGCCTCTGGGGGTTTTGGGAGTACTTGGGAGTAAGGCTAGACGGTACATTGTCCTTCACTCAGCACATAGCAAAGCTTAGGTTAAATCTGGACATGGTTTCCTTTATTGTAATCGCCCCTCTTTCCCCCAGCTGCCAAACTAACCCTGATTCAGATAACCGTCCTACCTGTGCTAGATTACGGAGATGTGATTTTATAGATCGGCAGGTAAGGGTGTTCTCGAGCGGCTTGATATTCTTTACCATTCGACCATCCGATTTGCCACCAATGCTCCTCATAGGACACATCGCTGCACTCTGTACTCTTCTGTAAACTGGTCATATCTGTATACTCGTCGCATGACCCATTGGTTGATGCTTATTTATCAAACCCTCTTAGGCCTCACTCCCCCCTATCTGAGATATCTACTGCAGCCCTCATCCTCCACATACAACACCTGTTCTGCCAATCATATTCTGTTGAAGGTCCCCCAAGCGCACACATCCCTGGGTTGCTCGTCTTTTCAGCTCGCTGCAGCTAGCAACTGGAACAAGCTGCAACAAACACTCAAACTGGACAGTTCTATCTCTTCATTCAAAGACTCAATCATGGACACTCTTACTGACAGTTGTGACTGCTTCGTGTGATGTATTGTTGTCTCTACCTTGCCCTTGGTGCTGTTGTCTGTGCCCAATGTTTGTACCATGTTTTGTGTTGATACCATGTTGTGTTGCTACAATGCTGTGTTGTCATGGGTCTGTCTATGTTGTGGTGTCTCTTGTCGTGTTGTCATATATTTTTATTTTTCATCCCAGCCCCCGCAGGAGGCCGTCGTTGTAAATAAGAATTTGTTCTTGACGGACTTGCCTAGTTAAATAAATAAAAAGTATAAAACACACCGAGAATCTCACTGCCTATAGGTACTTAACACAGTGGGAGGCCGTTCCTTCTCTTGCAAGAACAAAAACAGAACCTGTAACTACGAACCTACTCATTCTACTTGTAGAATTGCAACGCTCATCAATGGCCCTCAATTTGACTTTGAGCTAATCAGAGAGCACAAACCCTCGCGTGGGGAGCTAACAAAAAATATTTTAAAAAATAAGGGCATTTTCTCCGCACATCCATGGATGAGCCAGTCGCACTTCATATTAGAGGTTGACCGATTATGATTTTTCAATAGCGATACCGATTATTGGAGACCAAAAAAAGGCAATAACCATTTTATATAATGTATATATATATTTTTGTAATAATGACCATTACAACAATACTGAATGATCACTTTTTTATTTTAACGTAATATAATACATACATACATCTATTTAGTCTCAAATAAATAATGAAACATGTTCAATTTGGTTTAAATAATGCAAAAACAGTGTTGGAGAAGAAAGTAAAAGTGCAATATGTGCCATGTAAAGAATAGCTAACGTTTAAGTTCCTTGCTCAGAACATGAGAACATATGAAAGCTGGTGGTTCCTTTTTAACATGAGTCTTCAATATTCCCAGTAAGAAGTTTTAGGTTGTTGTTTATTATAGGAATTACAGGACTATTTCTCTCTATACCGTTTATTTCATATACCTTTGACTATTGGATGTTCTTATAAGCTCTTTAGTATTGCCAGTGTAACAGTATAGCAACACAACGACAACAGCCACCATCGAAGCAGCGTTACCCATGCAGAGCAAGGGGAACAACTACTAGAAGGCTCAGAGTGAGTGATGTTTGAAACGCAATTAGCGCACGCTAACTAGCTAGCCATTTCACTTCGTTTACACCAGCCTCATCTCGGGAGTTGATAGGCTTGAAGTCATAAACAGCGCAATGCTTGACGCACAATGAAGAGCTGCTGGCAAAACGCACGAAAGTGCTGTTTGAATGAATGTTTACACGCCTGCTTCTGCCTACCACCGCTCAGTCAGATACTTAGATGCTTGTATGCTCAGATTATATGCAACGCAGGACAAGCTAGATAATATCTAGTAATATCATCAACCATGTGTAGTTAACTAGTGATTATGATTGTTATTTATAAGATAAGTTTAATGCTAGTTAGCAATTTACCTTGGCTTACTGCAAGGCAGTTAACCCACCGTTCCTTATTTTCACATTTCATTATTTACTTGAGGCTAAATTGATTTTATTGATGTATTACATTTAAGTTAAAATAAGTGTTCATTCAGTATTGTTGTAATTGTCATTATTACAAATGAATAAATAAGAATTGGCCGATTTTAATCGGCTTTTTTGGTTCTCCAATAATCAGTATCGGCATTGAAAAATCGTAATCGGTCAACCTCTAGTTCTTAACTAACCGTTTATGTTTGGGGGGAGGTCAGGAACAGATTTTTTAACTGGTTATCTTATTGTTTCATCAAACAGTGCGCTTAAAGCATCAGACAAGCTCAGTGCATACTGTTGATTTTATTAACTTAAGGTGTGCCTTTATATGGGAAAAATACACGTTTTAAAAACCAATCGATTGGTCGAAAGAACACTCTCGGTCGATCACTTTTTTTTTTTAATACTCTGCGACAGTCCTAGTCTGTACAGTAGCGGTGGGTCTCGTGTCTCCTCACGTCTTGCTTACGCTCTCCCCTTAGAACACAGATTCCCTCGTGCCTCCTCTTCTGGGTGGTTCAGATGGGTAGACCAGCTGTTGCGTTAATTGCCTCTCTTGGTCAGATGTGAGCACATGACTGCAGCGGAGGTAGGGAAGGGGGGTTGGTCTGTCTGGAATGTTTCAGACGTTTCTTTTTTTTTAACTTGTTTTGATGCCTGAAACTTGTGGAGAAGTGTGTGTGTGTGTGTGTGTGTGTGTGTACACTGATTCCCGGAAGTCTGCTTTTCCACACGCTCTTTCAAATGAGAGTTCTCATGTGAGGCTAGTTAGTCAACGTTAAGCTTGTTCCGGTCACTCCAATTTACTGTACCAGACCTCCATCAGTCCTCCGCTTTTGGTGTGCAGTTATGATACTGTGTTGTTGGAAAGTGATTCTTGGTGCAGTATCTTTCATGAGTGAGTAGCAGTTGCTCTTTTTTCTAAGCATACCTTGTAGGGGGAGGGGAGATGGCCTAGTTGATAAAGGGCCTTGGTGAGAAGATTATGATCAGCCTTCTCCGTCAGGGTTTAGGAGCAATAGGCGTAGAGCGAGGAGGGAGGAATGATCTTCTCTACCTCAGTGTGGAGGTGAGTGTGGGGTTCCGTGGTGATGGTAAGAATTATGATCCTCATCCTTTCCTTAACATGCCACTAAATAATAATCCCGCTTCTCTTGGTCAGCGTGGAGATCGGGGAGAGCGTGCGCGGCGAGGACGTCTACATTGTGCAGAGCGGCTGCGGCGAGATCAACGACAACCTGATGGAGCTGCTGATCATGATCAACGCGTGCAAGATCGCCTCGTCGTCCCGAGTCACCGCCGTCATCCCCTGCTTCCCCTACGCCCGGCAGGATAAAAAAGACAAGGTAAGCTTACCTTCCGGGCTGCTCCTAGGCACAAATAAGTCACGACTATGATTCACTGTGTGGTGTTCAGTATGTAGTGCAAAACGTAGCATATTTACAGTACCAGTCAAAAGTTTGGACACACCTACTCATTCAAGGGTTTTTATTTGTACTATTTTCTGTATTGTAGAATAATAGTGAAGACATCAAAACTATGAAATAACACATGGAATCATGTTGTAACCAAAAAGTGTTAAACAAATCAAAATATATTTGAGATTCTTCAAGGTAGCAACCAGCTTCATGAGGTAGTCACCTGCAATTAATTTCAATTAACAGGTGTGCCTTGGTAAAAGTTAAATGGTGGAATTGATTTCCTTCCTCCGTTGTGTTGTGACAAGGTAGGGGTGGTATACAGGCGATAGCTCTATTTGGTAAAAGACCAAGTCCATATTATGGCAAGAACAGCTCGAATAAGCAAAGAGAAACGGCAGTCCATCATTACTTTAAGACATGAAGGTCAGTCAATCCGGAAAATGTCCAACTTCTAAAGTTTCTTCAAGTGCAGTTGAAAAACCATCAAGCACTATGATGAAACTGGCTCTCATGAGGACTGAATAAATGCTTCACCGAGTTCAAGTAACAGACACATCTCAACATCAACTGTTCAGAGGAGACTGCGTGAATCAGGCCTTCTTGGTCGAATTACTGCAAAGAAACCACTACTAAGAAGAGACTTGCTTGGACCAAGAAACACAAGCAATGGATATTAGACCCGTGGAAATCTGCCCTAATTTTACATTTTTGGTTCCAACCACTGTGTTTTTGTGAGACCCAGAGTAGGTGAACGGATGATCTCTGCATGTATTGTTCCCACCGCGAAGCATGGAGGTGGTGTAGGGGTGCTTTGCTGGTGACACTGATTTAGAATTCAAGGATTCACACTTAACCAGCATGGCTACCACAGCATTCTGCAGCAATATGCCATCCCATCTTGTTTACGCTTAGAGGGACTATAATTTGTTTTTCAACAGGACAGTGACCCAACACACCTCCAGGCTGTGTAAGGGCTATTTGACCAAGGAGAGTAATGGAGTGCTGCATCAGATGTCCTGGCCTCCACAAACACCCGATCTCCACAATCACCCGACCTCAACCCAGTTGAGATGGTTTAGGATAAGTTGGACCACAGAGTGAAGGAAAAGCTGACAACAAGTGCTCAGCATATGTGGGAGCTCCTTCAAGACTGTTGGAAAAGCATTCCAGGTGAAGCTGGTTGAGACGGCTAAGAGTGTACAAAGCTGTCATCAAGGCAAAGGGTAGCTACTTTGAGATTCTTCAAATGTGAATGTCATCCAATAACTTCTGTGTTACTACACAAAAACCATATGAGAAATACAGCATCTACCAAATATAGCTGTAGGTTTGAATCAGAGCATGGTTCATCACCCGACAACAATTAGGCCTAATTCTCGTTAACAGTTCGTGCTAATGTTACTTAACTGAAAGTTGACGTCAGGCATTCCAAGAGGGGAGAAAGGGTTCACAGACCACCGCTTATCTGGTAAATGATTGTCACACACTGTTCCAGTTAATAAAGTAACAACAGTTTCCTCATGTAGCAAGCCAGTTGTTCTGAGGCCAATCCAACATTCCACCGTTTCTCACTCTTTCTCTCTCCATCAACCCAAAGACAGTGTATCAAGCACCAGTTACTATCATGAGACCCTAAGCATGAGATCTCTTAACGTTTTGGAGCATATTTAACCTTTATTTAACAAGGCAAATCAGTCTAGAGCAAATTCTTATTTACAATGACGGTCTACTCCGGCCAAACCCAGACGAGGCTGGGCCAATTGTGCACCGCCCTATGGGACTCCCAATCACAGGCCGGATGTGATACAGCCTGGATTCGAACCAGGTACTAGTAAGGCACTGAGATGCAGTGCCTTAGACCGCTGCGCCACTCTGGAGCTCTGTTATGTTTTCTAACATGAAGGTGTAACATGCCAGACCCCAAAGGCCCCTCTATCGTAGTGGCATACTGTAGCCCAGTGTCTCCCTGCTCTGGTACTCCAGTGTACCCCCAACAGCACACATTTTTGTTGTAGCCCCGGGCTGACTTAACTGATTCAAGGTCATGTCTAGCAGGGATCCTGCTAATGTCAGTGACGTCATAACTTGTATATTCGAGGTCACGTTGGAGAATTTTTGCAATTTAGCTAGCCCTTTTCCTAACCTTACTTCAATGTTCCTAACCTGCTTTGAAAAGTCACTTCTGCATCCCATCTAGAAACCCTGATTCAACTCATTGAGGGCTTGATGATTAGTTGCATCAGGTGTGCATGTCTGGGCCTACAACAAAAATGCGTGCTGTAGGGGTTACTGGAGGACACGTTGGGAAATACATCTGTAGCCTATACAAACACTCTGAACTACAAGTTCTAGAACAGGACATAACAGATTTCTGACAGAGGGTTTACTTACGTTTGTAAATCAAAGTTCAATACAAGAAGGATTTAGACGGAGTATGTTTGATTATACCAAATGATGGATGTTTAATACCACATGTTGGCCTATCACTGTTGTCTTTCCCTGAGGCATGTTAAATCCATTCATGGCACTGTGGAATGTGACCTAGTACAAAATTGAAACAAGTTGAAACAAGCATCTTGCCAGAGTTGAACTTGTGTGTGTAAATAAAGTAACCTGGGAGTTGTGATTTGTCCCCTGAAACCAGAATCTCTACGGTCACCTTGTGCTGCTATTTGGCTACAGAAGGCTTGTGTGTGCATTAACCGCAGAAGACTAAGATGTCTGTGTTGAACACGCGACAACCTGTAGCCAACAAGGATTGTGTTCCTTGTGGAGGAGCAGAGGATTTAGACTTCACTAGTTATTTAAGTCCAGGGCATTTTACTGTAGTACTACAATTGTTGCCACGCTGAATAATTAAATTGTGTGCTTCATTTGAAAGAACCTGTAACTCCCTCTGTCCCAGAGTCGCGCTCCTATCTCAGCCAAGCTGGTGGCCAACATGCTGTCTGTAGCCGGCGCCGACCACATCATCACAATGGACCTCCACGCCTCGCAGATCCAGGTAGGCAGCATCCAACACGTCACATCAATGCAATTGCAGGGTGCAGTTTCCCCTGTCGATTTAAATTAAGTTATATTGAATTGAAACGACTAGTAGTAGTTGCTCAATTTTAGTTTCATTCCAAGTTATGGCAGTGAAGTCTGAAGTTGTCGCTATGTTTTTGCTCAATATTGGGCTAATCGGAGAGGCTGTATATTATTATGTTAAAGGGGAAATGTTTGAAACTTTTTCTGGTCTCTCTCTGTAGGGATTCTTCGACATCGCCGTGGACAACCTGTATGCAGAGCCCGCGGTCCTCCAGTGGATCCGGGAGAACATTCCAGAGTGGAAGAACAGCTGCATTGTGTCCCCTGACGCTGGAGGAGCCAAACGGTAATAACCAATTCAATGTGGCAGGGTCACATGAACCAGGTACGGCTGGTCCTGAGGTCTTCAACAATGTGGAAAAGCTATGGGGAAAGTCAGAAATGTTTGGACCTGTTCATCTCTCCCTTGTTTAACCTTTCATTGGGGTTTGTTTGTACTTGTCCATCTTCGAGATGAGTAATGCTCGACTTCTGGAGGTCATGCGAATGAGATGCTATTTTCAGCTGAGCGCTGACGTGCATATCTCATATTTCTCATATTTCTTTGTTTTAAATTCCTGAATCCAGAGTGACCTCCATAGCTGACCGTCTGAATGTGGAGTTTGCCCTCATCCACAAGGAGAGGAAGAAGGCCAACGAGGTGGACCGCATGGTCCTGGTCGGAGACGTGAAGGACCGCGTGGCCATCCTGGTCGACGACATGGCCGACACCTGCGGCACCATCTGCAAAGCTGCTGAGAAGTGAGCGACCACACGTGTGTGTGTGTGTACACTCACACAGCTCCTAATAGCCCCAAAGTTATTCTACCATGGCCTTGATCTAGTTTATTTGTGTTTGGCTTGTGGTGTCAATACAAGTCAGTATTTATAGATGGTTGCTTTGTAGTCTCATCTGTTGAGCATCCGTCGATCTCAAATCACCGTATTGGTTATAGATCTGATCCACTGTATCAAACCTAATGAGATAGATTATGTAGAGGGTGAGGAGTGATGTGGAGACTCAAAATCCACTCAGGTGTTTTTTCTGCATCAGAATGGGGGCTTGCTCAAATGTAGAAGCCCTCCTGTTTGCTGCAGTTACAAAACGTTTTTAAAGCAAGTTTTCTGCTATTTGTATTTTACTGTTTGCAAAGGGGAAAAACCTGGAAGTCATTATCGTTTGTTCCAGTTTCAACCATGGCTCCCATTTCATTGTCTCTCTGAAACTCTTCAACATTTCACTCTTCTATTTGATGCTTGTGCATATATCATTTTTCTACTTTGTTCATATGCGTTGTTTTATCTGACTTTCAAACACAGTTTCCATATTACTGTCACATTGTTTTTTTTATATTACACCACTCATATCTCTCTCTAGATTGATTGATGCCGGTGCGATCAAGGTCTATGCTATCCTCACGCACGGCATATTTTCCGGTCCGGCCATCACGCGCATCAACGATGCTCCCTTCGAGGCCGTGGTGGTCACCAACACCATCCCCCAGGAGGAGAAGATGAAGTCGTGCCCAAAGATACAGGTACCCACTGTCCAGATGGGCGCACTTCCTGTTTACTCACACGTCCTGGTACCTTTTAGCCAATGAGGTTTGAGGAATCCCTTTGTTGATACATGCAGCATTTTGCCTCTCCCATGTCTCGAAACTGTAGCTTGCTGCTGTTAGAGCTAACCATTCCAACCAGATTTGATCGGCTGCCCTATAGGTTACCTGACCTGAGGCACTGGTTGATGGCGGTCTGCTATAGAGATGTATCTATTATGTTGTATTTCTATGGTCTCCACCAGATCATAGATATAGCCATGATCCTGGCCGAGGCGATCAGGAGAACCCACAACGGCGAGTCGGTGTCCTACCTCTTCAGCCACGTTCCCTTGTAAAGGATGGCCACGAGCAGAGGCCACAGCAGCCATTTCCTCTCCTCATGGTCCAATCAGCTCGCACCTTCAATGACCCCCGCCCTCCCTGAAGTCCTTAAACCCTGACGGTTTGGGCCAATTACATGTGACCGATTCCTGAAGGTCACGCCCACTTTCCCAGCTCCGTTGTTCCGTGTGGAGACCCAAGAAAGAGTATCACCTCCTCTGAGACCAGCAAGTTTATATTTATGCGTATTACCATGTTAAGATTTCCTTACTGTGTTTGTTTCAATATCATGCTTTGCCAGCCTTGCCACCCAAGGGATCTGGCTGTCGTTTTAACCGAAGGTCCATTGCCTAACGATGTTCCTGTTTGTTGTACCTCATTTTCCTTCCATTTCACTATAAATGAAAGCATTCCATTGTGTGATGTCACTTCTTGAGTCATCTGACTGTTCTAACCTGCTCTGTGGAGAATCTGCAGCGCTGCTGGTTTTAGAGGCACCTTTGTTTCATCAATACACACCGATTACGAAATACCAGGGTCCTATTCACTAGACTCAAAACAGTAGCAAATGGGGAGGGGGCTATCTGTACAATAAGAAATGCCTGTCTTCATTTTCTGTTGCAGGATTTTTTGCTACGGTGTGTGCTAATCAATGCCACCTAGGGTTGTTTAGTCATCAACAGCTGATTTGTTTTTGATTGCTTTATTTCTTTAACCAGCAACATTTTGGTTAGTGTGGGACTTTTTTCTCTCAAAAAAAATCTAGAGTTGAGGCTGTATTTGTTCAACCAGTAAATAGATTCCTACATAATGTTTAAGCATCTAGCATTGTCTTCTTAACGTCCCAATATTGTATCATGGAATTCAATTCAGATATGAGAGAGACCGTTTGGAAGCATTTCCACAATTTCTGGCATTCTAGTTTCAAACATTATTTCGTTAGTGCCACGTAACAAGGCCAAATCTGATTTGCCATTTTAGTTTCCTTCATTTAGTATGCCCCTGGTGGTGCACTCCCTCTTGTGACGGACTGTTGTCATTGCAGGGCCTCATGCTCACTTTCGTATTTCTGATTTACCATCTTGAAATTTCTCATTTACTAAAACTCCAACACCACTACTAATCTCCTGCTGCCCAGTTTTTCAACAGTTATCTTTTCAGATTTCGGCAATCGGATAGGATGAAATTAATAGAACGGGTATCCAAATTCAAGTCAATGATACACCCGCTGTATTTATGTAAAGTTAACCCGATCCGATTGCCGAAATCCGATCCGATAACTTGGAACAACTGGGGACAGTACCTCTGTATATCAAGTTTATCCATTTCTCAAAGAGTGATTGGTCGAACAACCCACACCCATAAGGTCATGAAGTATAAAAATTCTACTTTCCTCATGTCTTGAAATATATATTTTTTTTTTCAAGTATTAGTTGAGGAAAAAGTTATAATGTATGAGTAACTCCTCTGCGTTAATTTTATCCTGTTGTACGGTGAGTGTGCGCCAAAGGCAGTCTTCAGAACGAATTAGCGGATGGGTTGAAAGCTGCTGGCGGACAGGCAGCCACACGTTTTTTTTTTTTTTTTTTTACACCACCAGGGTTTTCATTGACAATAAAAACTTTGACAATGACATGACATAATGCTGACTCTTTTCTTTGACCTTTGGTTACTGAGGATCCTCAGATGAATTGTTATAGACAGTACACTGTTATTTTCCCTATGGGGGGGGTTGTGTGATCCCATTGGAAGATGTGAGTAATTAGGTGGCCATTTGAGGAGCATGTGTTGCTACTCATTGCACCATCATCTTATTGCAGTGCCATGTGAGAGCAAGGACCTTGGTTGAATTAATTTTTGTCGATTGCAGGTCTTTAGAAAGGCAAGTTCAGCAAACTGGGCATGCAACACTACTGCCCAACCACCATCTAGGATCAGGTCCTCCTTGACCATGTAATCGTATTAATTGTGATCTAGAAGGCTAAACTGGTACTAGATCAGCACTCCTAGTCTAAGACGCTTTGCCCTGGACTCCCATCCAAGGACCAACCAGAACTAATATCCTTGTTTAGGCTCAGACTGAGACAACTGCCAACAAGGGGGATGCTTGTTGGTGTGGCTGATGGCTACAGCCATATATAGTATGTGTGTGTGTGTGTGTATGTATATGTGTGTGTATATATATATATATCCTGACGGTGGGGGGTTGCCTTATTACTACTGCCTTGTCACGTTCTGTATGGGGAGTTGGCAACAGTTTCTCAGACATGAGGACTGTCATTTTTGATTCCTTAGTGATGGATAGTGGCTGATGAAAAGATCCATAGCTGGCGTCCACGTGCTTATTAGGTATTTAATCTGAACCAGGCCAAACTATCACGTAACCATAACAACATACTTCACAAAGGATCATCAGGTGAAAACAAGATAAGTGCTATTAGATCGTTGCTATAACTAACAATAGATACAATTTGCCAGTGGGAATAATCATATGCGTTTGTTCATATAGACCATATCGAACAGAGTTAATAGAAGGGACATGTTTTTTTTTCTCTTTTAGAAATCAAAGGGTGTAAGAAAGTCACATGATAATGGTGATAAATACAGTATGTAATACCTCCATTTTCCGACAGGTGGCGTCTTGTGCATACTTCTCTCTGTGGTGCCTGAAACTCGGTGAATAAAGTGATTAAAAACACATCTGTGAAATTTTGGACACGTATCACGTCTCCATAATTTGTTCAAATTCCCGCCGTTGAAAAATGAGGTTCAAATGTTGTAATTTTAATTCTGTAATTCTAATTTTAATATAGCATGTATTTAATTTCCAAATCGCTCCTGGATGGAAGCTGTGTGATGACGTCAGAGCCATTTGCATATTGCTCAGTATATCTCCTATGCTTGCGCAAAGGCGGGACACACTGCTGCAACGCGAAGCCTGGAGAAGTACAATTAGTCAATCAGTCCCAACTTTGGTAAGCACTGATATTCATATTAACTTCATGGTATTGGTCATATAAAAGTAGGATGCCTGATATCTGCTGAAATGCTGCCAGAATAGTGTAACTAACCTGAATTTATCCTTGCGAGAACATTCTAACCTGTACCATGCCAAGGACAAAAGGTGCGACTAGAAAGATGTTTGGATGGGTGCAACCTTTTTTTTTTGTTGAAAGAAACATCTAACTAGTAAAATAGAAACGACTGGATATGTGTTCTATTTGAGGTTCGTTGTGTAACACTAGCCATATCAGTCTATATCCTTTGTTCAGATTGTTTGTGGTGGCGATAGGCTACAGTCAATTGTCTAAGTCATGCGTAATAACATTTGAAATGTGCCTTTAGATAGATAGTATGTTGACACGTATAGTCATGAATGGGCCTATTTGAGGGAGTCGCGGTACAATTTGGGAGCCTATCTTCGAAGGTAAAGCGGATCTGGGCGGTGGTTCTCCAGATTGCGCTGCCCAAGGGAGAGGCGAGTCTTAGACCAAACATGTGGAATTGACGTCTGATCAGCGTTGTAGACAAATATTTTTTAAATGCATATAATATGCAGTATCTTTATACTTTAACCGTTGATTTGAACGCATAGTTGGTTATGTGTGGCCAACCGCTTTTTCTCTTTTCGGCGTTCTCAACATGGGAACGCGTATTGTTATGTAAATGTTCATTTTGGGGAATATTAGGCGCCATTCATTGTGGGGTGCGGTTTTGTGCCCCTGTGTGTGACATGGTCCCTGAATTGGGTAACGGGATGTGAGGCAAATTGCACCAGGCTCTGCTTGAGGCGAACAAAAGAATTGCAGGCGCACTACTTGCACGTTTTGTCACGTCCCTAGTTGCGCACTTGAGGAAAATATATTGTGGCTGCAGTACTGTCTGCGCATATGTTTAATTAAAACAATGCTTCTCGTTTTGACAGATTATTCGCAATCATGTCTGACAAGCCAAATCTCGAGGAGGTCGCCAGCTTCGACAAGACCAAGCTGAAAAAGACCGAGACGCAGGAGAAGAATCCGCTGCCGACTAAAGAAAGTAAGGATACAGACATTTATGCAATAGTCTGACATTATGATATGACACATGAATACTATATAAAAAAATAAAAAAAAATCTTAATAGACCGATCCCACTGGGCACACACTGGTTGAATCAACGTTGATTCCACGTTATTTCGATGAAATTGTTGAACCAATGTCTGCCCAGTGGGATGCATCATAAGAAGGCTACTGTAGGCCTACGGGTACTCCTATAGAATATAATCCTACCTTTTCAATATTAACATTGTGTGTCTAAACTACGCTACAGTAGACATGATAGGCCTAGGGTAAGTGAAAGACCATTTATGCCTCAAGGGTGTTGCCAGTGAGATTCTCATCACTGTTTTTTTTGTCTCTGTCTCTCTCTCTCTCTCTGTTCCCAGCCATTGAACAGGAGAAGCAGGCGTCGTCGTGAAGACCATCCCTCCGTCATGCACTGTACACCCCCTCCTCCTGCATTGCCTTCTTTTCACTCACTTCTTTTTAGCTGTATAACTTGTCAAGAGAAAACCGACCAACAACATAAAGCTGCACTGCGATGGATGACCATCCATGTCCAGGAGCTGACCCCGCCCCTCCTACCACCTCCACCAATAGAGGAGCAGGCCCTCGCCTAGCCAGGCCAGGAATGAGGAAGTACTACCAACCAACCAGGGGCGGTACGGTGAACAGTACCAAAGTTGTCGGGTGTGGTGTCCAAACATCAACACGGGGTAGAGAGGGCTACAGGATGTGGGCGTGGCCTTGGATCTAGGAAGTTGCGTCTCTCGTTCGACATCCAATTTCCTGTGTGGCCTCTTGTCGACCTGGTAACACACGCCCCAACGGTCTCCGGCTTTTTATATTTTAGTTTCGGAAAAATGCAAAACCTTTTTTTTGTTTTTACACTGGTAATATGATTAACATACCCATCGGTTAATACAAGTTTTCTGTCAGATATTTTTTTTATCGAACCAAGGATGAAAAAACATAATCCATCTAGTCTTGGGAGATACTCGCGTGGACTTTATTTCCGTTGATGTTTTTAAAACGTTTATTGTACGGTGACCTTTTTTATCGATGTGATTTGGGATAAGCTTTTTGTGTTGCACCCTGTCTCTGAATTGTTTAATATTGTAAGGAAAAAAGATCATTACTGGAAATTAATTCCATGTGTTCTGCAGTCGATCAAATTATTTGGAGTTTTCTAAATTCCCAGCAGTCATGTTAATCTACCACATACCATTACCAATAATGGAAACAGTGAAATGTTGTAATAAAAAAACAATTTGTTTCTATGAAGTGAATTGCGACATGCTTTCTTTATCCATGCATTTTTTTTTAACTTAGTGGACCACCCACGTTCCTTATGTGTCAACTAAGGCCAAATCTCTGGTCTGCCGACTAACCCACATTTCGTGCTCTACACAACCCAAGGGCGATGACCCTTGAACCTGCAATGCTATGAGGCTGTTTGCACTGGGAAAATCCACTCAAGAACCACAATATTTTGATTGATGTATTTTACAAATTTAACTAGACAAGTCGGTTGACAACAAATGGTTAATTACAATGACAGCCTATTAGGGAGCAGGTTAACAGCCCTGTTCAGGGGGCAGAACAACACATTTTTACTTTTGACAGCTCGGGGATTCGATCCAACAACCTTTCGGTTACTGGCCAATGCTTTAACTACTAGGTTACCTGCTGCCCCAATATCTTTGGGTATTTTACTCATTAGTCCACTGTTGATACAGTCCCAACATTTGTATCATGTCAGCAGTCAAGTTTTCAAAATGAATCAACGTGATGTGGCAGGTGACAATTTGCTTCTTGAAAATCCTATATCTGGAAAACTTGACTGCTGACATGCAAAATGTTTGGGACTGTCAACAGTGAACTAATACACATCTTTTTTTTAAAGAGAGTTTGAGTAAATGTACCCTTTTTAAAGGCATATCCAGGACATTTCAATTAAGAATGCAGTACTCTATTTCCAGAAAGATCCATGATGATTAAGGCCTTTTATGCCATGTGACATCTCAGACTGGGCATTGATTATTACACACATTCAGTATCAGCTCAGGCATTGTAGACACTTAGTTGAGAGAAAAAAGTAGTGGCTGCGTTCATATCTACTGTTATTCATGAAAGACACATCTATAGAGTATTTATTTGTAAGCCATGTGAACAAGTGTGTACGGATGTACAAATATCTGTGGCACAGTGTAGATGTAAACTCTTGACAGAAGACTATTTTTAAACGTTCAAAGAAATATAATAAGCTCATAATAAACGTGAGTAAGATTCACCTCTCAATTAGATTTTGTATGAGTTAGCAGTTCTTTGTCCTCGGTGGGGTCAATAGGGTGTTGCCGCTCTCTAAGTTGGGGATTTAGTCAGCCCAACTCCCTTCAGCTTGAATTAGTGTTCCCCTGCTAAGCCTAATGGTATTATCATGACATCAGACACTCCACTTCCTGGAGATGGACAGACCGATGGCAAACATACTCACCTCCATCCATACACAACCCAGGCCTGTTCCACTTCCTTATCAATATAAAAAAGACAAGTTGCGGATTGGGCCTTTAATGAGGACACTGTTCGTATTGTATGTTGCGACTGCAATCAATTGCGATGACTGAAAATAATGAAATCTTGAGATGAATACTGCAGTCTACTCTGTTGACATCTCTGTCCATCGGCCATATGCTAGTGAAAAGAGAAAGAACACTGAGTACTGTATAAGGATTTCAATCCAGTCCTCATTCCGGCCTGCAGTGTCCACAAAAGATGTCCAAGACCTGACAGTAGGTTAATCACACGCCAGTGTAAGTAGATTGATGTTAAATCAGTTACTCTTAATAAGACATTCATCTGCTGCCCGGGCTGGACAAGGCTGACGACTCTTGAGATGGTCCGAGAGAGAGAGAGTAGGCCAGAGCCACAGCCTCATTCTCACGCCTCACGCTGCTCACATGCATGGGCACCGTGACCTCCCTGGATTAACCCCATAACTAACTAACTAACTAACTCTCTCTCTCTCTCTCTCCCTCTCTCTCTCTCTCTCTCTCTCTCTCTCTCTCTCTCTCTCTCTCTCTCTGTGTGTGTCTCTCAGTCTCTCTCTCTCTTTCTCTCTTGTTTGTAGTCACCAACTGACCAACCCTATTGAAGGACGTTATTTACCAAGATGAATGTACTGCATAATAATCTGGAAGTAATATTAGCAATCCAATAGTGTGGTGACTCATATTTTATGTCTTAGTATGTGTATATGTGATGTGCCTATGTGAATTTGGGCCGTGCATAATGAGGTGGGGGCGGAAAGGGGACAGGGCTGTGCATCGGGCCAGATGTGTCACCAGGGTGACTGAGGACGGGGCCGGGATGACCTACCCCATAACCCATGGTAACAACTGCATGGGACTGCTGCTGAGTAATTTCCTGGTGTGTTACTCTGATGGTTGTTGTGGATGATCACATTGTCCTACCAAGCACATTCCATGGGTTTGCAGTCTAAATAGAAAAACCTTTATTGTTATTTCTGCCCATTTTAAAGCCACAATCTGGATTTATGTTTCATTCTAACTGCAGTCAATGGGTTGGGTAGTCTTATATATTTCATTGAAATGATCATTGAACAGCAGGAAATATCCCATATTGTTAATTTAAAGAGTTCTGTGAGAAAGAAATACACAGACAAACATTTAGGGCGCCCATCTAGAACGAGCTCATTCCATCTCTTAAATTCATCCCTCTCTCCACTGTGGATTTTGAAATCGGTGACCTCTTCCTTGGGTCCAGTTCCACAGAAGTCATCTATTGTTTGAAACTGGGCACAGATAGAGCGATGGCCACATTCATTGATGGATTGATAGATTGATTCATTAATGGTCCCTGTACAATCATTCCTTCCCTGCCTGCAGACATACCCTGCAGAAGCCAATGGGGGGCCGGTTAGCTCTTCACAGGTGGTTGCACAGGCTTGGTGCTCTTTAATGTCCGGGACAGCGGGCACTAAATAGATAAGTGAAGATGGGTGTGAGAGTGGGTGTCGATGCTCGGCAGCACAAGCGAACAGCACCTGCTGCTCTCTCTCAAGAGTAGTGTTGTTGTGCCATAGGCAGGCATAGCTACTTATTGGGGACTGTAGATGATATGTAGGCTACCGGATATGATTGTAGATGGTGTGCAATAAAATGTGTTCAACTATGTCATATCATTGTGACATATTTGGCTGATTTGTGTTTACTAGCATTGGCATGCTCCATTGAGATAATGAAAAATAACAGACAATCTGTTTTTAATCGTACAATGATTGTTCATGGATGCTTGATTTCTTTCTCCCCAAAGACAACACAAGACGTGTGTGGCAGAGACTCCAGACAATCAGGGACTATAAAGGGAAAGCCAGCCACACCGATGCCTTGCTCCCGGACGTGTTAAAAATCCTTCTTCCGCTTCGAGGAAAACAACACCGAGCCGCCGAAGAGGGCTCTCGATACTCACCAGGACTGTGTGCTCCTGTTCTCTGTGGCCGACGTAAGTCATTTAAGCGTGTTAACCCTATGCAAGGCTGACGGCCGAGACGGCATCCCAAGCCACGTCCTCAGAGCATGTGCAGACCAGCTGGCTGGAGTGTTTACGGACATATTCAATCTCTCCATATCCCAGTCTGTTGTCCCCACTGTGTTGTTCCTGTACCCAAGGAAGCAAAGGCAACTAAACTAAATTACTGTCGCCCCGGAGCACTCACTTCTGTCATCAAGTGCTTTGAAAGGCTAGTTGATGATCATATTACCTCCACCTTACCCGACACCCTAGACCCACTACAATTTGCACATCGCCCCAACAGATCCACGGACAAACCAATCGCCATTGCCCTGCAAACTGCCCTATCCTACCTGGACAAGAGGAATACCTATGTAAGAATGTGGTTCATTGACTACAGCTAAGCCTTCAACACCATAGTGCCCTCCAAGCTCATCACTTAGTTTAGGTCCCTGGGTCTGAACCCCTACCTGTGCAACTGAGTCCTGGACCTCCTGACAGGATGGTAGGCAGCAACTCTCCCACAGGGGTGAATGCTCAGCCCCATGCTGTACACCCTGTTCAGCCATGACTGCGTAGCAAGGCACGACTCAAACTCAGTCATCAAGTTTTCTCACGACACAACAGTGGTAGGCCTGATTACCAACACCGATCAGACAGCCTACAGGGAGAAGGTGAGATCCCAGTGGAGAGGGTCAAAAGATTCAAGTTCCTCTGCGTGCACATCGCTGACAACCACACAGACAGGAGGCTGAAGAAATGTGGCTTGGCCCCTAAGACTCTCACAAACTTCTACAGATGCACCATTGAGAGCATCCTGTCGGGCTGTATCACCGCCTGGTACGGAAATTGTACTGTCTGCAACTGTAGGGCTCTCCGGAGGGTGGTGCGTTCATCCCAACGCATCACCGGGGGCACACTGCCTACCTTCTAGAACATCTACAGCACCCTGTGTCACAGCAAGGCCAAAAACATCATGAAAGAGCTCAGCCACCCTAGCCACGGCCGGTACACCCCGCTAACATCTAAGGGGCAGAGACAGTACAGGTGCATAAAAGTTGGGACCGAGAGACTGAGTAACAGCTTCTATCTCCGGGCCATCAGACTGTTAAAAGTCTCCCCCAGTCGGCCTTCGCCCAGTACATGGCCCTGAACCTTAGTCACTGTTCTAACCAGCTACCACCCGGTGCTCTAACCTGCACCTGAGAGAGTGCTGCCCTATGTACATAGAGTCATTGAACACTGGTAAATGTAATATTGTTTACATGTTGTTACGGTTACTAGGCAGCTCAGGAACATTCAATGTTGCCCTGGTAAGCAACTCCAGTCTTGTGTTTTAGGTTATTAACCTGCTGAAAGGTGAATTTGTCTCCCAGTGTCTGTTGGAAAGCAGGCTGAACCAGGTTTCCCTCTAGAATTTTGCCTGTGCTTAGCTCTATTCCGTTTCCTTTTATCATTGCAAAAAACATCCTTGGTCCTTGCCGATGAAAAGCATACCCATAACATGATGCAGCCACCATGCTTAAAAATATGAAGAGTGGTACTGTTTTTTGTTGGATTTGCCCCAAACATAGTGCTTTGTATTCAGGACATAGAGTTAATTTCTTTGCCACATTTTTTGCAGTTTTACTTTAGTGCCTTATTGCAAACAGGATGCATGTTTTGGAATATTTATATTCTATACAGGTTTCCTTCTCTTCACTCTGTCAATTAGGTTAGTATTGTGGAGTTATTACAATGTTGTTGATCCATTCTCAATTGTCTCCTACCACAGCCATTAAACTCTGTAACTGTTTTCAAGTGACCTTTGGCTTCATGGTGAAATCCCTGGGCAGTTTCCCTCCTCTCCGGAAACTGAGTTAGGAAGGACGCCTCTCTCTTTGTAGTGACTGGGTGTATTGAAAATAACTTCACCACGTTCAAAGGGATATTCAATGTCTGCTTTATTTTTTATTTTTTACCCATCTACCAATAGGTGCCCTTTTTTGCTAGGTTGAATCTGGTCTTTGTGGTTGAATTTGTGTTTGAAATTCACTGCTCGACAGAGGGACATAACAGGTAATTGTATATGTGGGGTACAGAGATGAGGTCGTCATTTCAAAAATCAAGTTAAACACAATTTATTGTAAGTCCACGCAACTTATTATGTGACTTGTTAAGCACATTTTAAAACCTGGATGTATTCAGGCTTTGCCATAACAAAAGGGCTTAAATTGACTCAAGACAATTCATATTTAAATTTTTAAGGAATTTGTCAACATTTTGAAATACATAATTCCACGTTGACATTATGGGGTATTGTGAGTAGGCCAGTGGCAAACAATCACAATTTAATATATTTTAAATTCAGGCTGTAACAACAAAAATATGTGGGAAAAGTCAAGGGGTGTGAATACTTTCTGAAGGCACTGCATGTATATACTGTATTCTAGTCATGGCTTGTCCTATATAACTATTTATTTTTATTTTTTGGGGTTATGTGTGTATCGTTTTTTTATGTGTTATTATCATTATTATTGCTAAGTATTACTGCACTGTTGGAGCTAGAAACACAAGCATTTCGCTGCACCTGCGCAAATCTGTGTACGCGACCAATTAACTTTGATTTGATTTGTCTGAGTCCTTTATCTTCTTATCGCCTCACCCAGACAGTATGTCTGAGCAAACAGTCGTATGCCCAGTAGTATGTATCAGTAATGACTCTGAAGTGGAAGTACACTGCATTCATCCAAAGACCTGACAGTAGCTCATATATCCATCTGCCAAGATACAGTGTGAACTGTTCTGCACTCCGCAAGACCTACGCCTACTTGTCTAGAGCGACTATTACCTGTATTACAACATCACTGTTTCATGTTTAACATGTCTCTTTCATATAGATTGTGATTGAGCTGTAAGGTATTAGCCTTGATAAGAGCTTCAGTATGTAGGATGCCATCATGGGGTCGAAGGTCATGTTGGTTTGCGATCACAGGATGTGACTTCATACACCCTTTGAAGACATGTGAACTGCAGGGATCTGTCAGGAATCCTTGTCTTGCCAGGTGATAGGTATTTTCATCATGTGAATTCATGCAAAAAAAGGGAGGCAAGGCTATACAACCCCTTACAATGCAGTTGGGATATTGAGGCTTCACTGTTGTCAGCATTTATTACCCTCGTTCCTTTGCTATGTGATACCACCGCTTATCAATCTAGTATCTGTCACCGTGTCATTGATTGTCTGTGTCTTCCTCATCAAATGTCATTTTTAAAACCATGTCCTGGACTTAAGCAGGAGCCATGACTGACATCTTCATCCCTGCAATCAGCTGTATCTTGACTTGGCTCTGGTCTCATAGATAAGAGATATGTTCTGTTTACTCTGCTCTGCCCCAAGAAACAAAGGTGTGTTAATGCTTGTCTCTGCAGAACAAGTCGGGGAGAATTGGGTCTGCCCTTGTCTCTACATGCTGAGTGTGGTACTATATAGTTGGCTATAGTAAAGAGATTGCTGCCGAACTATGTGCCGCACTCCTGTAGACTACACCCTACTCTATTAGACTAGCCCCAGTAGGCTGGAGATCAATGATGGCTAGTGGTGTTGACTCTTCTCCATTCCATGTCTGTACTGTAATGCGTTAGCCGAAGTAGAGGGGAAATCGATGGGCACTGCTTGGACAGCAAAGCTAAGCACAGCATCAGTCCACCCATGGCAGATCGACTCATGGTGATTTGATGAAGTGGCATGCTGGTGCTACTGACAGTAGTTATCGACTCAAAGATGTTGACTTTGATGTTGATGTTGACTCAAAGATCTTGATCCCTCCCGCATGTCTGCCTGTCCTTCTGTACAGTATGTCTGTGCCTCTGCATGTAAACATGTGTATGTGATCAAGTCTCATGTTCTGCATTCAAGTGTAAAAGTCACATTTAGCAACATCTGCCTGCCTGCGTTGTCTGCCTGCCTGCGTTGCCTGCCTGCGTTGCCTGCCTGCGTTGTTCCTCCACTCCTCGTTAAGAGGTGGGAGGTGTAAACATAAACAATCTCTCTTTATAACTGCAGTGAGTGACAGTGATGACATTTCCACTGAGCAGGAAACTGTGCCCGACACGCTAAAAACAAGTGTGTGCCTGTGTGTGTGTGTTCATGCCTCAAACCACAGAGATATCTGAGCCATTTCTCACTTCTTCTTCCTCTGAGACAATGCAGCTCACTTCACTTTCAGATTTGTCTCTGTCTCTGTGAGACTGTGTGTCTGGTGTTGGGTTTGCAGTGAGACTGTGTGTCTGGTGTTGGGTTTGCAGTGAGACTGTGGAGGCACAGTATTAATTATATTGTCACAGTAGGGCCTGAGAAGGATAGAGAGAGAGAGAGCTCTGGTTAATTACCAGCCCTGGTGCCAACGATGTAAGACTCCTGATTCAAACACAAAGACCAGGTAGGTTTTCCAATGCCTCACAAAGAATTGCACCTATTGGTAGATGGGTAAAAAAACAGACATTGAATATCCCTTTGAACATGGTGAAGTTATTAACTGCACTTTGGATGGTGTATCAATAAACCCAGTCAATACAAAGATACAGGCGTCCTTCCAGTTGCCAGAAAGGAAGGAAACCGCTCAGGGATTTCACCATGAGGCCAATGGTGACTTTAAAACAGTTACAGAGTTTAGTGGCTGTGATAGGAGAAAACTGAGGATGGATCATCAACATTGTAGTTACTCCACAATACTAACCTAATTGACAGAGTGAAAAGAAGGAAGCCTGTACAGAATAGAAATATTCCAAAACATGCATCCTGTATGAGGCACTAAAGTAAAACTGCAAAAGATGTGGCCAAGAATTTAATGTTATGTCCAGAATGCAAATCGTTATGTTTGGAGTACCACTTTTCATATGTTCAAGCATGATGGTGGCTGCATCATGTTATGGGTATGCTTGTCATCGGCAAAGACTAAGGAGTTTTTTGGGATAAAAAGAAAAGTAACAGAGCTAATCCTAGAGGAAAATCTGGTTCAGTCTGCTTTCCACCAGACACTGGGAGATGAATTCATCTTTCAGCAGGACAATAACTTAAAACACAAGGCCAAATATACACTGGAGTTGCTTACCAAGACGATATTGAATGTTCCTGTGGCATAGTCACAGTGTTGACTTGAATTGGCTTGAAAATCTATGGCAGGACTTGACAACGGCTGTCTAGCAATGATCAACAACCAACTTGACAGAGCTTGAAGAATCACAATCCAGGTGTGCAAAGCTCTTTGAGACATACCCAGAAAGACACAGCTGCAATCACTGCCAAAGGTGATTCTGTATTGACTCGGGGGTGTAAATACTGATGTAAATAAGATATTTCTGTATTTCATTTTCACAAAATGTGCAACATTTTCTAAAAACATGTTTTCACTTTGTCATTATGGGGTATTGCGTGAGAAAAAATATATGTAATCTATTTTGAATTCAGGCTGTAACACAATGTGGAATTAGTCAAGGAGTATGAATGCTTTCTGAAGTGAAGTGCTATGTACCTTAGTTAACATATAGCAGTGGACAAAGTCTCATGTGATTGCTTAACACTCCAACTATTGCCAGAATATCTCTTGGCCGTCGGATCGACACAGTGTGGAGACTCTCAACCACTAACCGTTGGGATAATAAAATGAGCAGAATTACCATGCTGGTTTGGGAATATGTGAAGGAATAGCTGAGTGGAACTGGAACGTTCAATATGAGCATTTCCAATGGATAAAACGGGGCCCTTTTTCCATTGTATGAGTGCCCGTGTGCCTGTTTGTGCACATGAATGTGTGGTGTGTGTTTTGTCTGTCAAGGCAAATACTGTGTCAACTCACTGTAGCATTGCTCACCTCGAATGCTACTGTGTCCTTGTGTGAGCAGGAGCACTTAGCGCTAACTGGTGATCCAATCATTCAGTCTTATAGGATACTCTGTCAAAATTTCTGTGATTTATAACACAAACTATGTGCCACAAAATGCTTTTGTGTTCCCTTATAACACTCTTCCTGTGAAGAAGAATAGCGAACCAACCATTCACTTGTTTTGGTTGAACAGATTCCCAGATCCCAAACTGTAGCTTTAACTAAAGCAGTGGAACCCAGGAGTCTTACATGGTTAGCCCAAACATTGCTCAATGGTATGTGTTCATGTTGATCTCTGTCTAGGTCGAATATGTTTCAGCCTGGTGCTGTCTGCTGCCTTTGGGGATGGTTATTAGTGTAATGATGACGAATAGGGACATATAAAACTGCCTTATGTTTGGCTCCTTATCGATGAATCATCTCTTGCCAGAGCCCTTGAGCTAAGAGGTTGATAACGTTCTCATTCGCATGTCAAGTCTGAAATCATAATTCATTCATTGACTAAGACATCAAAAATTGGACTTGTGTGGGCCGTTCGGATGACAGTTGTGTTGAAAGACATGTATTGTACTGTATATTATTGGTCTCCTCAAATGTATACATACAACGGACTACAACGCCAGAGGCCATCCATGAGTCATGTGGCTGGAATCCACAGTAGGGTGAAGCAGCGCCACTGACCGCCCCACCACAGTTGTTATAGTTTTTGTTGCCGAGCTGAGGAGCGTCGCGCATCATAGTACATCATTTATTGCAGTACATACATATTTTGCTCTTCTATCAGGTGTGCAATGATGTCCGAGAGGGAGAAAAAACTGTGTTTGTTGTTTACAGAACAAGAACTAGGAGTACCTTGCTGTTGTAATATCGCAAACGGACGTGGCTGTTTCACCATTAAGGATTCCAGCTTTAAGTCACGCACACATGAGGAAGAAAATATTTGACTTTCTAGATTTGAGATGGGAGCCCTTAGACAAACTGCATACAATGACATCACGGTGTCCAAATGGATCCGGGGTATTCTGCCAGAAGGAGGGGCCATTCACAGAATACTCCGGATGCATTTGGATGTGTGTGTGTGCGTGCGTGCGTGCGCGGTGTGCCTGTGTGTGTTGGTGGGGGGTTCAAAGGTTAATGATGAGATGACTGTCAGTCTGATTGAAACACATGATTCCTATTTCCACCCTATAGTGAGCAACAGCAGACACACCTTTCTCCAGCGCAAGGGAACCAATCCAGGAAGTTGGTCCATAATCAGGGAAGCGGTAACTAGCTGTAGTGGAGTGCATGCAGAGTCAAGGTGAACAGCACTAAACTAAACCAGGTAGAAACCAGGTAGAAATGTGAGAAGGATTATAGCATGCAGCAAGTACATAATGTCTCACATGCATACATACATACACACACACACACACACACACACACACACACACACACACACACACGCACAGGCTGTGTTGCATGAAAGATTTTAAAAGGGGACATTAGCAGATATTTTTCTCATTAGCTGTCAAGTTGTACACCACCCGAGTGAGGTTTATTGGAGTTTCACGTAAATCTTGTAATAGGAGACAGGGGAGCCAGTGGAAGAAAAATAATGATGTCATTGATCTCCTATATCCTGTTTCTCATCTCTAGCTAGACCAAGGGGATGTTTTGGATTATATTCACACGTTTCTAGAGCCCCGCCCACTCTTCAAACACATGCACACACGCACCTCAGCACGGACACAAACACACCCACACACCATGGGTATGCCATGTCAAGGGACCAAGAGGGCACATTGTCCTTATTACCTCAAATTAAGTCACTAGCGGTAGGCTATATAATGATGGGCCTCCAGAAACAGCACAAGGAAATCCTCTTGTCCAGTAGATAACTTGGACGATAAAAAACTAAAATGAAGATGTTGGATTTGTCTTAGTTAATCTACAGTAGGGTCTTGCTAAGTAAATATTTATCCTGCTTTGATAAACATAAACAGAATTGATAATTGATCTATTTTCTCTGCAAGGACAGCCTTGGCGGTTCCTGAACCTCTCATCACACTCAAGGTCATGTACGTGGGCGTTTGCTCACAGAACGTACACACAACGTATACACAATGTTTCCTTCACTACTTTGCAGGCATCTTAGGAATTTCAGCCACATTTTTTTTTTTCTGATGTCAGTGAATTCTCTTATTGATCCGCACAGACGTTGTGGGAATTGGCCATAGAGCTGGACCCAACTTAATCACAGAAGACATTCAAGGACATGTTCTCCTTAGAAATGTGTCTGTTGCTGAAATTGAGTTGGAGTTTGCAATTGTTTGAGACACACAGTGTGTTATCTTTGATCCATAAGGAATGGTGTTTGCTGACTTCATCATGCTTTTTATCAAGAGGACCAGTGAGAATTGTCTACTCCTGTCTGTCAGAAGGCCGGCCAGTTAAATGTGTACTTTAAAGTTTTCAAAAGAACCTAAGTATGTTTACCAGTATTTGAAAACTGCATATATACAAAAGTAAAAACCCACATGGCTGCTATATGGTGTGGCTGAAATAATCTCTCTCTCTCTCTCTCTCTCTCTCTCTCTCTCTCTCTCTCTCGCTCTCTCTCTCTCACTCTCTCACTCTCTCTCTCCCTCCCCAAGTCTTGCTGAGCTTCCTCCGTTCACACCAGAGGACTGAATGTCCCTGAATGTTCTCTCTTCCTCCATCACAGATGAATGAGGCCTTTTGTCAGCTCCATCGAAACAAAAAGAAGAAGTAGAGGATGTCACTTCCTCTCAGGGTATATCAGTTGAACAGTTTAAAAGTAACAGGAGCTATTCAGATACAGTTTGGCAATTGCGCTATATGTTATATGTTGTGTGGTCCATTGGAAAGGAACACACAGAATGCTGCATGTTTTAATAATTCCCGAGAAGCAAAAGACATTCAAGTTCGAAAATTCAGAGGGGGTGGAGTGATTCTCAAAGACGCCAGTGTCATAGGAGGCAAAACAGGAAGTTGCACAGCAGTGGAGCTCCAAAATTGACCTTTTTTGTGTCACTGCCCATCTCCTCTCAGATCCGTAGAGTGACTGCCTGGGCCTCAGCGCTGTCTCCATGGCAACCGACCAGCTAGTCCCCTCAGGACGTGTTGATGATGTACATCTCAATCTGATAGCTGTGATAGGCCTGGGGGCAGTAATGTATTTAATCTGACCTGGTGGAGCAATCATTTCAGGTGTGAAACCGTCTGAATTCGCTTCGATATGTGTTTGTGTGTCATTCAAAGGTTGAATAGGCAAGACACAAAATATATGTGACTTTGAACAGGGTATGACAGTAGGTGCCAGGCGCACCGGTTTGATGGTGCCAAGAGCTGCAACGCTGCTGGGTTTTTCACGCTCAACAGTTTCCTGTGTGTGTCAAGAATGGTCCACCACCCATAGGACATCCATCCAACTTGACACAACTGTGGAAAACATTGGAGTCAACATGGGCTTCAATCCCGAGTGGTGCAGTGGTCTAAGGCACTGCATCTCAGTGCTAGAGGCGTCACTAAAAACCCTGGTTTGATTCCAGGCTGTATCCCAACCGGTCGTGATTGGGAGTCCCATAGGGCGGCACACAATTGGCCCAGTGTCGTCTGGGTTTGGGTTTGCCCGGGGTAGGCCATCATTGTAAATAAGAATTTGTTCTTAACTGATTTTCCTAGTTAAATTAAAATATTTAAATACAAATAATTCCTGTGGAATGCTTTGTAGAGTCCTTGCGCCAAAGAATTGAGGCTGTTCTGAGGGCAACAGTGGGTGTACTCAGTGTATACACCATGCACTATCGTGATACGTTAATTCACCTTGATGGCAACATTACCAGTAGGCCTATCTATGAGTCATTGACTATGAAATTGATAAGGCAATATATTTTAGACTGGAACTCATTGTCCCACAATAGAGTAGCCATGTAGGCCAATCTGATATCAATGTAGGTAAGACTGGATGACTGTGCCTGACTCCGTGCACCAGAGGAGGCTGGTGGGAGCGGTATGGAATGGTAACAAACACATCAAATATATGGAAACGACACGTTTGACTCCGTTCCATTCATTCCATTCCAGCCATTACAAGGAGCCCATCCTCCTATACCTCATCCCACCAGCCTCCTCAGAACTGTTGTGAAACCAATGATACACTTTATGTCAGGGTGTGGCTGATGTTGAAATCATTAGATTTGCAACTATTCGTGCTACACTGATAAGGCATTGCTTAACATAATGAAGTTTGAACACAGGAGGTTGTTGGCACCTTCATTGGGGAGGACGGGGCTCTTGGTAATGACTGGTGGAATGGTATCCAATACACAAATCACGTGATTTCCATGTGTTTGATGCCATTCCATATACGCCGTTCCAGCCATTACTATGAGCCGTCCTCCCCTCAGCAGCCTCCACTGAGTTTGAATAATGCACAAGGTGAATCAGATAGTATCTTTTCCCCTGTGGAAAATCTGCTAGCATGCAGGTGTTGACGCTACATTTTCTACAAAACAGGACATCATCTGAATCCTGCCTGCTCTTCAAGATTACATGGACACAAAACTAGTAATGTGATTGAGTACTTTGTTTCTCTGCGAGGTTTTGTTGATTTGAGGTTGGTCCTCCTCTAGACTTCCTGAGCTCAGGTCTGTGTGACTGTGAGCTTGAGAAGCCCCTCGTTGTTCCTCTCTGTGTGAATTTAAAACAATACGCACTGTGATGTGTCTGAAGTTCTGTCGTCTCTGCACAAGGAAGTCGGCTTCAAGGAGCTGATTGCACTTCCTGTTTTGGATGAGGTTCTTTGGCCACCTAGCTGTTCTCCTTTCGGACCGGTTTCCTCCTTGTTAAATATCAAAATGTAAACCACTACAGAGGTGGTGACTCAGTTGGCTCATGCTGGGAGGAAGACACTGTTGAACGGTTGTGCAGTCGACTGAGCATTGGCCAACCCTCTTCAGAACTTCAGATACTTAAGTCTCTTGTGACAGAGTGGGTCAAACATTACAACATTATAATCAAGTAGCTGGTTCTGGGTGCCGAGATTACAAATACTCAATTGCCCCACACGATTAAAAAAAAAGAAGGATTTTCAGGGACAAGAGTGAGTCAAAACAAATGGTACACTCTAGGGTTGATGATGACAGTACTGTGTGTACTACTACAAACAGTAGGGGGAAAAGTACTCAATTGTCATACTTGAGTAAAAGTAAAGAAAACTTAATAGAAAATGACTTAAGTACTTTTGGGTGGCAGGGAAAATGTAAGGAGTACAAAGTACATTATTTTCTTTAGGAATGTAGTGAAGTAAAAGTAAAAGTTGGCAAAAATATAAAAAGTAAAGTACAGATACCCCAAAAAACTACTTAAGTAGTACTTTAAAGTATTTTTACTTAGGTACTTTACACCACTGCAAACGAATTCCAGCATGCATCTGTTAATATATGAATTAAGCATGTGTTAATTATTTTAAAAGAAAGTCAACAAGGGTTGCCTCGGTTAAAGGAATCCAGATACCTTGAGCTTTGGCGGGTAAAACAGGCATCCCCTGTGTATCTCTTTGTCCATTGAGCCCCCCTTCATCAGAGAGGTCTTAGGTCGGACGTGTGCCTGCATTCTCTCCCAACCCCCGGGGCCGGCCTCTCGTCAAACTCTGCGCCCAACTCGCCCTCTTTGCTTGCCGGCCTGTAGCATGACCCGGTCTGGCACCTGGTCCCACGGGCCGTGCTCCAAACTCCCCCACTAACCCTTATTCCCTTTGCCCAACCCCTCCCCCCATCAACCCCATCCCAATGTGGGCACGGTGCCAGACTGTCCCCAACAACAATAGGCTACCCACTCAAGCATAGACAGAGAAAGGAGAGAAAGGAGAGTGCGGAGCGGACACAGTCAAGTTATTAAGGGTCTGTGCGCCAATTGGGTCTTTTGTTTATTTTAAACAAATTACTTTTTAAATCAATTTAACAGGGATGGCTTGGGGGAGAGGGAGTAGTCTACCGGGTGTGTGTCTGGGGGGTGACATGTATGGCAGAGAGAACAGGGAAGCATCCAGATAAGATTCAGTGGAGTATAATAATAGGAATATGGGGGGAACCGGGAATAAGGTGGAAGAGAGGGAAGAAGGTGGAAGAGAGGGAAGAAGGTGGAAGAGCGAGAATAAGGTGGAAGAGAGGGAATAAGGTGGAAGAGAGAGAATAAGGTGGAAGAGAAAAAATAAGGTGGAAGAGAGAGAATACGGTGGAAGAGAGAGAAAAAGGTGGAAGAGAGGGAACGTCAGCCATGGAGAACCCTACAGGGAGGTGTTGCAACAGATATTTCACCCAGGCACCTCACAGCACGAAGGAGACAGATGACAAATGAGATAGAGGATGAGGTCTCACGGCCTGTCTGTCCCCTGAAGGTAGCTGATTCTGTACATGTCTGTGCAGGCAGTGGAGTGGAGTGTTGGGAGGCCTCAGCTGTAGGCTACACAGACAGTGTTAGAATGATTTCATCTTTCAAGTCCCCCCATGACTTCAGGGGATATATTTTCAATCAAATGTGACGTTCAGAATGAGATGTTCTGATATTCTAGAGAGCGCATCAGTTGACGACTGAAGTCGACTTGAGTAGTCTGCTGTGTACCAACTCTTTGAGCCAAACATAATTGAAGCGTTTCAGATCAACTTTGAGTGAATCCCAGAGAGCACAGCCTTTGTGGATTTTCTGAGTGTATTTCTCTGTAGACCGGCTGGGGATACGCTCCTGGTTAGGAACATTAATTTGCATCCAGTACCTACAGGCAATACCAGAGGATTAGCTGAGAGAGAGAGAGAGAGAGAGAGAGAGAGAAAGGGGGGAGAGAGAGAGAGAGAGAGAGAGAGGGGAGAGAGAGAGAGGGGAGAGAGAGAGAGGGAGAGAGAGAGAGAGAGAGAGAGAGAGAGAGAGAGAGAGAGAGAGAGAGAGAGAGAGAGAGAGAGAGAGAGAGAGAGAGTTGAAAGAATGGCCTCCCTCCCTCCAAAGAGCATTCTTCCAAACCCCCATGTTCTCTCTCAGGGAGGTCAGACTCAGGGTTACTTCACAGAAACGGTACCACCCTCCACAGCTCTCCATAACAAAGCTCTGGAATACTGATTAGGATAATACTGAATTATAATCTATTTAAGGACAGGATCATACAAACATTAGGGTTGTATTACCACACTATGTGTACTACGTGGAAAACAGGAAGTGTGGACCAATGTTAAATCAAAACAAACATTCAATACTGACAGCGATCTCAACCATCTGGTGAGGATTTGTGATTTCGCAACATGTTGTTGCTACCGTACTAGTCTTCATCCGACTCAGTCCACTTAAACTGGCTTTATTACGAAGGTTTCATCATGTGTTTCATGTGGAATTCATAATGTGTTTCTATGTTTGTGCACGACTATGGGCATTTATTTGTCTGTTTGAAACCACAGGAGCTATTTGCAGGTACTTTAGCAATAGCTAGTCATTAGCAACAGCAAATATGTGCATGTTTCTTGTGTGTGTGTGTGCTTGTTAGAGCCACAAGCATTCTGAGGCCGTGGGCTGGACTGCTCAGTCAGTCGGGAATCTTTTTTTCCCTTCAGGCTGAGTCCCTCCCGGTCACACTTTTCACCTAATGTGTGTAATGGTTAACATCTTGGCAGGCCGGGGTCATACCAAAGGTAATTTTACAGAGGCTTGTGTGGTGTTCCAGTAATGTAAGGTTGTATACCCAATCTACCTGCCTGTACACTTGTTTATTCCATGTGTAACTCTGTGTTGTTGTCGTTTGTGTCGCACTGCTTTGCTTTATCTTGGCCAGGTTGCAGATGTAAATGAGAACTTGTTCTCAACTAGCCTACCTGGTTAAATCAAGGTAAAATAAAAAAATAATAATACGAAAAAATATCAAACATACTCATTTTACGAGGTAAAACCAGCTTTCAGGGCAAGACCTCATCCAAGATGTCCATGAAAAACTAGAATGTGTCAAACAAATCTCCTTGAAGTTGAGTCCTTTTTTAGTAACAGGGTTGAAAAGGCCTCAGTTATTGCATGTTGACGTTCTGGTTGACATGAGATTCCAATAGCATTACAAAGAGGGTACTTTAAACAGCAGAGAGGTAGACCAACACTAAACAACCAATAGAAAATAATAGAACAGAATAGAATAGAACTGAATAGAATAGAACAGAATAGAATAGAACAGAATACAATAGAACAGAATAGAATAGAACTGAATAGAATAGAACAGAATACAATAAAAGGGAGCGGTGGGTGTGCATTGGCATTTTTTCGTCAACATGTTCATGAGGACTCCTAACTCCATTTCTTCTAACAGTCCCATGGCAGATATATGTATATGAGATTAGCCAAGTCACAACAAGATCCAGCACAATGCATTCTTTATCATTCTCTATCCGTTTCTATCAGATGGGCACTATGACATACTGAAACAATGGTCTAATGTTATGGGCTAGCTGGCTGGTAGCCGCCTCTGGCATTCCTGCATTGTGTAGTCAGATAGATGGAGATAGACCCACTGACCATCCATTCAGACCTATTAAGAACCCAATCAATTTGCACAGGGATGGGAAAAATCCTGTTAAATGCATCCACTCAGTGTCACATTCTGGATGTGATGGCAGTGGTGGATGGGTACAGCTAGAAGGCTGCTATAGCCCAGAGGGGTCATTGAGTCAGTTGAGTGTTCGGTTCAGTAATATAGGGCAACTGGTGTTGCTATAGCTACAATAACAATGTCATTTCAGTCTGAATATAAGTTAAACAATTCATGTTTAAACTGAAGCTAAGAGCCTTGTTTTCTACCATGTCTGGGAGTTTGGACGTTGGTGTTTGGAGGTTTACTATCTTTAGTTTGAATATGCTCCTCAAGAGTTGTCTTTAAATACAAACGATCCAGAGTGTTATTATCATCAAATATCGAGACAATGCCAAGTGGTTCTTATGAACATTTCAGATCTAATCAAGGGAATTCCAGGCTTGCGTGTTAATTACTTTGCGCTCTCCCACTCATCTGATCTGGTGTTCAAGGGCTTCTATTTTGACGTGGCGTTCATTTTCTGAAGTGTGAAGCGTTTCATCCTGTACCATGACAGATAGACCGACAGCTCTCATGGTGCAGAATGGCACGCGTCACACGTCGTACCCGTCACTCAAACTTCCATACTTCCCGAGGGTTTAGAATTGGGTGGAAACCGACGGGTTACATAATAGACAGGCTGGATCCAAGAGCCTGAGGCAGGGTATGTTAACTCTCCCGAAAGTCAAACATAACCCCATTCAACTCAGCTTGTCTGTGAATAGCAATATTAATACATTACACTGTAACATGGACACTGTAATGTAAAGTGTTAACAAAGTGGAAAATCTTTGTTCTTTTGAATGAACTGTTTAACCCAAGTTAACGGGCCTTTGTTTCAAACAGTGCCATGTGAGACTCCCTACTCATACAGTAAAGCTTGGCTAGGGCCTGGTGTTCTTCTGTAACTCGGCAAGTCAGTTACGAACACATTCGTATTTACAATGACGGTCAAACCCGGACGACACTGGGCCAATTGTGCGCCGCCCTATGGGACTCCCAATCATGGCCAGTTGTGATACAGCCTGGAATTGAACCAGGGTCTGTAGTGACGCCTCTAGTACTGAGATGCAGTGCCTTAGACCGCTGCACCACTCGGGAGCCCAAATGACCCGACCACGAAGATAACTATTGTATTTAAGCTTATAGAAAGACCCTTCGTGATGGGGAGTGTCAGCTAACATAGTACATCTAGTTATAGCTATAGCTAATCTGCTACCTGGTCAAGTCTGACGTTCACATTTTACCAAGCTTCATTTGAAAGATGGAAGGGACGTCCATTTTCCAAACACACACAGACACACACACATGCACTCACAGTCTTTGCGCACACACGCAAATTCACACACACACACACACACACAGAGAAGCACAAAGGTGTTAATCGTAGTGACTGGAGACCATTCACACCTATGACAGGGTGTGGAGGAGGAACCCTGTAGGAAAACAAGGTGTGGAGAAAGGGAAAGGGGGATACCTAGTCAGTTGTACAACTGAATGTCTTCATCTGAAATGTGTCTTCCTCATTCAACCCAACCCCACAAGGTGTGGAGGAGGAACCCTTTACAAAAACTAGGTGTGGAGGAGGAACCCTGTAGGAAAACTAAGTGTGGAGAAAGGGAAAGGGGGATACCTAGTCAGTTATACAACTGAATGTCTTCATCTGAAATGTGTCTTCCTCATTCAACCCAACCCCACAAGGTGTGGAGGAGGAACCCTTTACAAAAACAAGGTGTGGAGGAGGAACCCTGTAGGAAAACTAGGTGTGGAGGAGGAACCCTGTAGGAAAACAAGGTGTGGAGGAGGAACCCTTTACAAAAACAAGGTGTGGAGGAGGAACCCTGTAGGAAAACTAGGTGTGGAGGAGGAACCCTGTAGGAAAACAAGGTGTGGAGAAGGAACCCTGTAGGAAAACAAGGTGTAGAGGAGGAACCCTGTAGGAAAACAAGGTTGTAAAGAGATAAAGGAAGAGAAAGGTCAGAGGAAGTGATGTAATCACAATGGGGACAACCCTTTTTTCATGGGAACTGCTGTGAGAGTAGTAACGTTTTGGTTTGCCCTGGTAAGGTTCCAATCTTGTATGTCTCTGTCATCTTATTTCCTACCTCACAGGCCAAATGTGACACAAACATCCCCCCTTCCACCCCCACCCCCATTGGCGCGGTGATACTTTTAGCACGGCCATGAAGAAAATAGTCCCAGTGCAAATAGGAATCAAAATGCGGTTAAGGTTAGACTACACCTCAAAGTGTCATTCAATGGATGTGCAAATTTTCACTCTACAGTGATTATGGTGTATAAATAGCCTGTCATAAATATCAGTTCTAAGTTAGTAGAGGCCCTGAGGTTTCCCTGACCATGTGACCGGACCAGGAAACCCAATCAGAAGTAACAAAGGAGAGGTGGAGACTAACCAGGTGACATGAGACTAACGCTGACTCAGAAACTCACTGTGACTTTATTCCCCCTTTCGAAGGTGTGGTTAAGCCTCTTTCTCGGCTCAGTGTTTTATCTACTAGGTGTTTTATCTACTAGGTGTTTTATCTGCTTAGTGTTTACTCTGCTCAGTGTTTACTCTGCTCAGTGTTTACTCTGCTCAGTGTTTACTCTGGCATGTGGCGAGGAGAGGAGAGCAGTCTCCTTGCCTAATGATCTACATCACTGTGGTTCGGGTTATAAATAGCGGAGCGGTCATGGATGATGCCAGCGCAGTGGTGGAAAACGCTGTGCCCTCTCTCTGCTGAGAGAGAGAGAGACTGAATAGGGATGGGGTATACGGCATTGGGCGTTGCCGCTGCAACCTCAGTGGGCAAATACATTTCCCAGGTCGTCAGGGCAAATTAATTCAAATAAGTTGCCTTAGGGAGCATGTCACATTGATGACATGAGCATACGGTACGCAAATCAACTATATTGCTCAGTCAGTATGCAAGTAAAATGTTCCGGATTCACAAGGCTCAGAAGTTTCCATTCTATATCATTACAGGAAATATACAATAATAAGCACTTCCTTTTTCTTTCTCCTGGTCATACGTGTATGCAGCCTCTATTACTGAGCAGTGTGTGAGAGAGTGTCGTTTCTATTCTAGTTCCACATGCAGTGTATACTGTATTGGTTTTTCTGCATTCACATTTTTATGCAAATCACCGTTGAGGAATTTAGAAGAGGAACTTCCCTCTGGCTTCCCTCCTCTGTTTTAGCTGTCTCTGGCCTAATCTGGAATAGGGTCCACTTTGTAGCAGGTTCTACTTACAATAGAGTCACAATAGTTTGTAAGTGGTTTATTGTTGATCGTTTGCATCTTATCATGCAAGCAGGTGGTTGAAGAGCTGTATATTACCATAGTGAATTCCTCAGGTGGGGAAAGAGGGGAGGACAACCAAATCTGTCTTCTATTATGAAAAACAATGGAGAGCCAATCACATTATCAATTACAAATATTTGATTTACAAAATATATTTCACAAAAGGAGGTGATGGAAATGAGACTTAGTTGTTTAGCGAATAGTGAACAGATTTCATTGGGGTTGAATTAGTAGCCTATATCTTTCTATGTATCGGTGTTGCCATGGGAATGGATATGGATAACAGATGGCATGTGGAATCAGTGGCAGCGTGTCAACACACTAGCTTGCTTGCAGTTCGAACCAGAGAGGGAGGAGTGCATTACGACTATTCTCTACACAGCCTACGCAGGCTATTTCTTTCCCAAGTCTGTTAGAGTATGTGAGGGAGAGCAAGTATGCACAGGTGTTACTGTCTTTATCACCCAGCTACATGGGTTCGAATCTCTTCTGCAGTAATGTGGGTGTGACTTACTCTGCTGAGTTTTGTGGCTATCACAGCTGCTCCTGGAATAACTAGGGCTAACTTAGTGGGAATAATTGGACAGTAGTTGTTCCAAGGTTATTTTGCTGGACATGCTGGGTCGGTTATTTCCCATACCATTGTACTGTACACTCCCTAGCTCTGTTCCAACTGCCTAAAAGTGTTTGACTTCAATTGTTTTCAAATGAAAAGATCTGTGAATGAGAGGCCCTGGATGTTGGTGTGGCAGGCCTAGGAACGGGGAATGACTGTTTTTGTACAGTACCCAAAACTTCCAATAGTACAGCAGTCAGCACTTAGCAGGCCCCCTCAATGCACACAAACACACACACACACACACACCACACACACACACACTACTTTTGCCTGGCTCTGGACCCAGGCCAGATATAATTACTAACATTCCACCACACACCCAGGCCTGCGTCTCAGGTTAAAGCTTCAGCAGGACTTCCACTATTCCACTGACGTCCTCATAGTCCCCTGTATGGAAGTGGGAGACTTGTCCAATTAAGGTCAGGTCAGAACAATACCTATGTGTGATATGATGCACTATAAATGTGCATTACTGATGTACATAGTTATTTTTCAATTGCACAACAAGATAACCACAAAGTACAGTACAGTGGGAATTATCAGGTAAGCATCATGCATCATGCTGTCAGTCCAGTCTCTCTTTTTCCCGTATAATTGCTTTACATTTCTAGGAGGCTTCAAAGCCTCTCACTCACCCTTCTTTCTTCAATCAATATGTTATTTTCTCTGTCTCTCCTTGTACAGTATTAGCATACCCATGGCGGGAAAAGTCAGGCATGCCATTGTCTGATTGGGGGGCACCAACGCCAAGGAAAACAGCCCACCAATGAGAGGACCGCCTGCAGGGACAGCTGCGTGCCATTCAAGTAAACTGAGGACATTTCTGCTCATTATGACTCTGTGTGTGTGTGTGTGTGTGTGTGTGTGTGTGTGTGTGTGTGTGTGTGTGTGTGTGTGTGTGTGTGTGTGTGTGTGTGTATGTGTGTGTGTGTGTGCGCGTGTGTGGGTGTGCGTGCGTGCGTGTGTGCGTGCGTGTGTGCGTGTGTGTGTGTGTGTGTGTGTGTGTGTGCGTGCGTGCGTGTGTGTGTGTGTGTGTGTGTGTGTGTGTGTTTGTTTGTGTGTGTAAGTAAAAAAAAGAGAGAGAGAGAGAGAGATGGAGAAAGAGTCAGGGGGAAGCATAGGGCATTTGACCAACTGAAAATAGATGCAGACAGTTGTTTTTCCAACATACTGATTATCCAGCAGCTGGAGCATGAACACAGTGAATAATTCCACCTTTCAACACCCTTTCAGATTCTTTCAACACTCTTTGTAGTGACATCTGAGGCCACCGACTCGTTCCCTTGTTTTCGGGGGTAGGAGTTTAAATTGACCTTTTCCTCTGGGAGGCCTGAGTGGAACACATTCACCACATGGGCTCCAATCTCTCTATCTCCCTTCTCACTTCTCACTTCTGGTGTCTCTTTTCTCTCTTGGTCTTTTCCTCTGTCTCCCCAGGTAGCAAATTTGGTTCCTTGGAGGTTGTGGGAACGTACGCTTTTGTTTTCCCATTTGTTCTGGGAATTAAGCCATGAGTTTCCTGACCCTTAAACTGTAGTTTTCTAAACGTTCTGAGAACTGAAGTGAAAATGTCGCCTGTTCTGGGAGCTTATATTTTCAGGTTGCAGGGAGGTTCTGAGAACGTCGTTCTATGGTTCACTGAAAGTTTTGCTGAGAAATTATAGGTTATTGTACCTTTAATTACACTGCAAGCATAATTTGGGTTAACTGTTTTGAACTCCAAGCACAGATAGAAATGCATTTGATTAGGCATTAATCATGTGAACACATTCATTTGTTTATTGTGGCATGGTGTCTGTGAGACTCAAACCTAGGATCTTCTGCTCTCTATCTATGGAATTAGTCAACTGCGCCACGAAGATGGAGCTACCATGCCATGTTATTTTTTTTACTCACACACAGAATTTTTGCCTATTTAAACAGACCCTGATTCAAAGGAAACAAGCACTCGTTAAAACCTACACACCTAAACACAAGATAGAGGATAGAGAGAGTTTTGTTGATGCAGAATGTGTATGTTTTTAAATAACATTCTTTGAACGTTCTTTGAACGTTCTTTGAACATTACTAATGTTTTCTTGTGGTTTTAATGGAAAGTTTTCATAATGTTCCGAGAACATGCCTTTCAATAGAACCATGTGGAAACCTGTAGAAAACATTATGTTTAAGAAGAACGTTGTTTCTTAATGCTCTCCGATTGTTCTGAGAACATGAGCTTAAAAAGAATCATGAGGAAACCTGTAGAAAACGTTATGCTGAAGGACTGAAATTCCCACAGAAGAACGTTGTTACTTAACGTTTCTTAGAACCATGAGAAAAGGTTGGGAAGGTTGTATGCAAAATAACTATAGGACAACCACGCTCTCACCAAGCTCGAAGAAACATATGGCTCTAAGAACGTCACATGCTAGCTGTAGCCCTCTTGCTTTGCTCTTTCCAACTCTTTCTCTCTCTCTTCCCCCCTCTCTCTCTCTCTCTCTGCCCCTGTCTAGTTCTTAAAGTGTTAGCACACACACAGCCATATTAGGATGTGAAAGAACATGCCCTTTTCTGCACAGGAATTTCTCAGTTCAGCTCCTTATCTCCCAGTACTCAGAGTGTAGATGATAACAGATCCTTCTGGCTGGGTACAAGAGCCAGCACTGTGTTTCAGTGAGAGGGGAGAAGAAGAAAGGAGAGGGGGATAGAGAGGGAGAGAGAAAGTGGAGATAGAGAGAGAGAGAGAGAGAGAGAGAGAGAGAGAGAGAGAGAGAGAGAGAGAGAGAGTTGGAAAAGAGAAAGCGAGTGAGGGAGATGGATACATAATATTCCATTAGGCACTAATATTAGAAACCAAGGAAAAGAGATCTAGGGAGGGGTCTGAGCCTGGATTTCATGCCAAAACCTTGTCCCCTTCCTTCTTCCTCCCCCCCTTCACAGATCTGATAGGACAGGTTAGGTCAAAGCAACATGGATGAAATTAGGTTGATCTAAACAGTGAGGAAGCTCTCTTGTCAAACACACAACATTCCTACATTCTTCCAAATATAATGCACTTTTGACCAAATCAGCAGTGTTGTAACCCACAGACCAGAGATAAAATCTCTGTTGACATCGTTACAAGTAGTCTGAGTCCCAAATGGCCCCCTATTCCCTACATAGTACACTTCCTTTGGGGACACAACCATGGTGAACCACAGTCCCTAAAATGGACAGGTTGTACAGATCCGTTTGTCGACTTTCAGAATAATGAGGACGGCCCACATTCTTTAGTTCTGACTTCATCGTTTAAACCTACAGTGATTGGTTTAGAGTTTAGACACATGAGCCCCACTCTATACTCGCTTAGAGAAAAATCTTGGTGAGAGGCTTGCCACAGCAGCTCTGTTCCAGCTGTTATTTTGTAGTGCAGTCGTAAGCAGCAGAGCATGCCTCCTCAAAGCATGTTTGGATTAGGAGAGCATTATGCTGAAACCACGAGGCAGCATTTCACTTCAAAACATTGTCCCCTCTTTTTCAACTTCACATTATTATTATTATTTATTAAACCTTAATTTAACCAGGAAGGGCTCATTGAGATTTAACATCTCTTTTTCAAGAGTGTCCTGGCCAAGATAGGCAGCACCAAGTCTTTACAAAAATTACAGACAAACAACATGAAAAACTACAAGTAATCTAGTAAAAACCATAGAATTCACAAGAGTATAACAAAATCATAAAACAGCAAATTAAAAACATTGACAGGTCAGGGAATCAGTGATTTAAAAATACCAATCGGGAGTTCTTCCAGTTTAAAAGTATTTTGCAAGGCGTTCCAAGACGATGGCGCAGAGTACATAAAAGCCCTTTTACCAAATTCAGTTCGAAACATTTGGAACAGTTAGCAGGATAAAGTCCAGCGAACGAAGAGAGTACCCACCACATTTCTGAACAATAAAAATGCCCAGATAAATAGGTAGTAAATGCAAAATGGCTTTGTAAATAAAAGTATACCAGTGACTGAGCCTACGAGTGACTAGAGAAGGCCAGACAACCCTGGTATACAAAGTGCAGTAAGGGTTTTGCAGTTTAAAATAAATCTCAAAGTGCCATTGTAAAGGGTGTCAATTGATCTCAAACACTGAGCGGAAGCATTCATATATAAAATAAGTCTAGTAAAGGCATAAATGTAGCTGATACTAGCCTCCTTCTGGCTTCAAAAGAAAAACAGTCCTTACTCCTAAAATAAAATTCCAATTTCAGCTTCAATTCTTTTGTAAGTTGTTGAATATGCAATTTAAAAGAGAGGCCGTCATCAATTAAAATTCCAAGATATGTATATGAGGTTACAGTCTCAATCTCAATGCCCTGACAGGTAAGAATAGGTGAAAAGTTTCTTGCTTTAGAAAACACCATTAGTTTAGTTTTGTCAGTATTGAGGATAAGCTTCAATTGACACAAGGTATGTTGAACAGTATAAAAAGCAGTTTGCATGTTCTGGAAAGCTTTTGTAAGAGACGAGGCACAACAGTAAATAACAGTATCATCAGCATAAAAATGAAGTTGCGCATTTTGGACATTTTTGTCTAAATCATTTATATAAATAGTGAATAAGAGAGGACCAAGTACAGAGCCTTGGGGCACACCATTCAAGACAGACAATTTAACAGACATAAGCCCATCAAATTGAGTGCACTGAGTTCTACCAGACAGATTGTTAGCAAACCATGCAACTGCATGCTCCGAAAGACCTACACTCGACAATCTCTGCCTTAGTATAGCATGATCAACTGTATCAAAAGCCGTAGAGAGATCAATAAAAAGTGAGACACAGTGCTGTTTTTTGTCAAGGGCTTCAGTGATATCATTTAAAACCTTCATGGCTGCTGTAATTGTGCTATGCTTCTTCCTGAAACCAGATTGGTACATTGATAAAATAGAGTTAGTATATAAAAACTCTTTTAGCTGTTCACTCACAAGGGTTTCAAGTATTTTCACCAGGGGTGACAGCTTTGAGATAGGCCTATAATTAGAGTTGGAGAGTTGGATCTCCCCCTTTTAAAAGTGGTAGGACAAATGCTGATTTCCAGACATTTGGAATTTCATTACATTCCAGGGTTAAATTGAACAGATATGTAAGTGGTTAAGCTATGAAATCAGCTGCCAAATTTAAAAAGCAGGGATCCAAAAAGATCAGGACCTGCAGGCTTTCTCTGATCTAAGGATTTCAGGGCTTTATGTACCACCTGCACTGAGAATGGCAAAAAGCTCAAAGTTTGACCAGCTCTCACTGGTTCATCCACACAGGGTTGTACAGAGACAGAGGACACTGAATCAAACAGCCTACCATGATACAAAGTGCTCATTTAAACAATTCTGCATTTCAATCTTGTCATATACAGCAACAAAGTCCTTCAATACACATGACGGCAATTCATTAACATCACCGTTACCAGACACAGACTTAATAGCCTTCCAAAACCTTCTAGGGTCATTCAGGTTATCAGTGGTAACAGACATAAAATATTCAGACTTGGCCTTCCTGAGAAGAAAATAACACTTATTTCGTAGCTACCTAAAAACAAGCTAATCAGCATCAGAACATGATTTCCTTGCTTTAGCCCAGGCTAGATTACGATCGTGAATAATACAAGACAGCTCAGAAGAAAACCATGGATTATCCCGCCCTTTAACTCTGAACCTGCGGAATGGGGCATGTTTGTTTACTATTTGGGAAAAACCATCATGAAAGAATTTCCAGGCAGTTTCCACATCAGGGATAAGCTCAATCTTGCTCCAGAAGGAAAGCCTGCTCATTAAAACACTTCAAATTTCTCTTACGAATAAAACGTGGGTTTGTCTTAGGGACCTTAGTATTTCTAACAGCAACAACAACAGCACAATGGTCACTTACATCATTACAAAAAACACCAACCGCAGAATATTTATGTGGAACATTTGTCAATATCAAATCAATCAGGGTAGGTTTTACTGGGCATTTAAGATATGGGTAAGATTCAACTGGGTAAGATTCATGGAATTACAAAACATTTTTAAATCATCAGACACCGGCTTTAACCAACACCAGTTGAGATCACCAATCAAGATCATTTCACTGTAAAGAAGTTTAGACATAAGGTTCATCAGAGAAGAAAATGCATCACCGAGAGCAGAGGGGGGGGTCTATAACAGCCAATCAAAGTTATAGAGAGACCCTTTGAAACTTCAATATTCAAAGCAAGAAATCCCAACAGTTTACAAATAGTTTCAGACTTTGCAACACTTACAGGGAATTTAGTTTTTACATATATAGATAGCCACACCCCCACCTTTCTTAACTTGATCAGTGCGATTAACATTGTAACCACTTTTACAAATATCCTTATAAAAAAATACCTGAAAGGATTGGATGGGTTTAAACTGTTAATGATGATGGTGATGGTCTGTGGTACAATATTACTGAAATGGTGTACTCTGTCCATCACAAATATTCTCTTGCATTTCATGAACATGTTATATTGAAAGAAGGTGCAACCAAACCTGCCATAGTCATTTTTATGCCTTAGCCTATCTTTATTCACAAACTCCTCTCTGTGCACATGACTGAAAAGTAAACACAAAAGGGAGAAGGTGGAGGAAGAAGAGAAGGATTGGAGGGAGAACTGAGAACACTAGCCCTCGTGGCCGAGCCTTGTCCACTTCTGCATTCACCGCTGCAGAGGAAATAGGAGCAATGACCTCCTGTCGCGGTGATGAATGCCACGGTTCCTCTACTACCCAGAACCCCTTGTGCCACAGCAGGCGGTAGAGCTACAGGAAGTGTGAGGTAGGGGTCATAGTGTGAGGTAGGGGTGACTATTTCAGACGGACTGACCACAGGGTAGGCAGAGATGTGTTCTTTATGTTTCCTGTTTGTTGCTTGTCAGCAGATGGACTATAGTTTGAGATAGGTCAAAGCGTGGTGTTTTCCTGTGGATTGCAGGATTGCAATATTCTGAGGCCTGGACCCGGTAGTCATCTGATAGACACTATTTAATAAAACCAGTAGTGCAGCTTCAAAGTTCAAACCCTTTATCAGACAAGATAATAGAGGAGGAAATGGCATTGGAGTGTCTCTCGTATGTCCTGTGCAGATTGGCTGATTCTCTCATATGGTCATGTGAAGAAAGGCTGGCTGGTGTATTGCACTGCCAGAATTTGGATTCACACAGGAAATAGTGTCAGACTAGCTCAGCGGAGTAGTGTGTAGTATGTGTGTGTGTCCTATTGTACCTTGTACCATATCACTTTTATTTTCACTCTCTTAAAACTTCGGTGCACAACTCTTGTCCTCGAGGCACAGCCACAGTCTGTTAAAACAGACCTGGCTAAGCAGGGCCATTAATTGGTCAATTAAGAGCCAGAGGGAAATCATACCCAGCGGGACTTTGGCACTCGCGCACTTAAGTTGTGCCGCCCTGCCTTAAACCATCCTACCCCCTCCTATCCCTTAGTCACTCTGCCAGTCAAGACACAACTTCAAAGCTGTCGCTATTAACCCAGTCGACCACTCCGAGTTAACTGAGGTCAAGAATCTTTCTTAGGGTATGCAATGACCTAACCCGAAGCCATGTTATGACATCAAACACACTGTAATTCTTGTGCTCTTTAAGATGCCAGATCCTGATCGCGCAGGGTATGTCATTCTTAAGTCCTAGGCTGGGCAGACACCCCTTGGTAAGGCTTGTGTTGATAGGCTACTAATGCTATGCTAACTAATGCTAAGTTCCTCTTGGTTTGAAAAAAACCTGCGGTGGAATTTTGGCTCCCTGGAGCTTCCTTCCTCTCCGCCATGATGCCAAATATGGCCTGGGCTTGCCACATTCGCTGAAATATGAAGCTATGTGTGTGTGTGTTCACTGTTTTCCCTGCTGGCTATGAGATATGACCCCAGCCACGTACTATGATATGAATGACATTATTGTTTCTTTCTCTCCCTCTCCCCCCTCCTTTTTGTCCCTCTGTCCTGCATTTTTACATGTTCTGTATAATGTAACTCTGTTATACTGGCCAGGGAGATAGTGAACCTTTGCACTGCTCAGAGAAAACGTTTCTTTCTTTTTCCCCTTTTCAACTCCGCAGTCAGTTGCTCTGTTTCACTAGTTTTCTATGTGTGAGTAAAGAACGTCAACAAGAAATAGACGCATTTTTATTTTGGGCAGAGTTTGCATTTACACTTAAAAACGATTTTATAACAAAGCCTAAATTAGGAAAATGGAGAGTGTTGACTGGGTTTGGGGGAAAGTGGCCCTACAACTAGTCTTGCACAATGTGTGTCTGTAGTAGGATATTCCGAAAGATGTAATTTCAAAATGTTGTTGTGCATCAGCAGTTTTTCTCTTGTCATGTCAGTCACTGACCGTCACCCAATTAGCCTTGTCAGCGAACAATTTTTTGATTGGTAAGTCAGTAAGGCCAGCTATCTAAACTTGTCCGAATACCAACCGCATGGCAAGATTGGATTTGATTGATTTTACCTCCAGGGGGCCCGTATTGATTTTGCTAGTCACTCTCACTCTAAAAAAACCCACTCAGATATCATTAACATGGCATAAGTCATGACAAAATGTGTAGAATTGCATGTAATTCGCTTTGAAACGGCTAAAATTACTCTCCGTTCCACGGCAAAACAGGATCCTGTGGTTGGCGTTTGCATAAAAATATATATACATACATACACTTCCATTTCTCTCTGCCCTACGGGCATATGATCTGCCTAGTCGAAGTAGTTTATATGTAGGCTACTATAGACCAGCATTAACACTTCTCCTTAAACATGAGATGTTGATTTCTCACTTGATCATCTCAGTTCCTGTTCGGCGATGAGATGAGGTTCACAGGGAAGTGGGTGAGAGAGGCTTCTCTAAATGAAACTTGTCACTTCTACGTGACTCCCTTGAAATGAGCAAAGTGCTGATGAGGGGAGTGAACAGAGAGAACAGAGATCAGACAAATCTTCATAACTGGCTCTGGTGTTTACGGTTCCAAACACTGATCTCAGTCCAGAGATATGCAAGAGAAGTGAGGATTGGTACAGTGGGCCTACATCCTACCAATACTGTACATTCAACCCATTCTCCCATCTACTCAAAAACCAACCCCAACAACATGTCTGATTGTCTAAGTTGAACATGTGTTCTGTCTGTTTACTAGTCCTTTTTGGAGACAGATGGCCTTAACACTGGGTCAGAGGCATCTATACATTTGAGAGAGAGCTTGAAGTGGTTACTGGTTGTAGATGGTAAGACGTAATGTGTCTTTGGATGTCCTCCTGAGTTGTTTTACTACCCCCAGAAGGCTAAACTCCCCTTATCACACACACACACACCAGCTGTGTTTGGTAGGCCTGGTGCAGGAGTGGGACATCTTTGAGGGTCCTTCCTGAAGACACTCAGGGAAGAGAGAGAGAGGGCTCTCCTCCTCTATGTTTATGCCTTTGCCACATGAGCAAGCAGGAATATGATGTGCTCATAGTGGCTAGGAGGGGTGTGTGCAGATGGAGTTGTATTGAAGACAAGTCAAACAAACTCTCCGCCACATACCCACGAAACAAAGCTCCTCCCTACTACACATATACCATAAACCAGTTGACGATTGGCCTTAGAAACTACATCAAAAAGTGAAGAACCAGTCCAACTGAAATAAATTTCCCCACCTTCTGTTTCTCCCTCTCTCTCTTTTCTCTCCCTTCATACTCACTCCCCTTGTTTTTCAAAACACTATTTTAACCCCTCCCTATCCACTATCTTTCTTCTCTTATTTCACTGTACTGACCCTGTTAAGTCACGTGAATGTCTGTTGTTTTTTCCCTTTTTCTTCTTCTTGCATGTTTGTCTATCATGCATGGATCTGCCTGTGGAGGAGAGGAGAGGGGAGGAGAGGAGGGGTGCTGGGAGTATAACAGGGGCCCAAGGAATGCACAGTTGGGAAATCTGCAGTGGAGGGAAGGCTGGGGGTGCTGAGAGATGGAGGGAAGGGGCGGTTGAGTAGCGTCCTACACATGCCACATGCCAAAGAATCCTCACTGTGGGATATCTGGTTTTCATGCGCAATCACCCAACGGAAATTACCATGAAAGAGATGGGGGGGGGGGGGGGGGGGAGCAAAACAGACAGCAGTACAGTACATTCAGCCTTTGTCCTGTCCTCTTGAGAAAAGTAATATATACACAGTACCAGTCAAAAGTTTGGACACACCTACTCATTCAAGGGTTTTTCTTTATTTTTACTATTTTACATTGTAAAATAATAGTGAAGACATCAAAACTATGGAATAACACATATGGAATCATGTAGTAACCAAAAAAAGTGTTAAACAAATCAAAATATATTTTAGATTCTTCATGTAGCCACCCTTTGCCTTGATGACAGCTTTGCACAGTCTAGGCATTATCTCAACCATCTTCACCTGGAATGCTTTTCCAACAGGCTTGAAGGAGTTCCCACATATGCCGAGCATTTGTTGGCTGCTTTTCCTTCACTCTGCAGTCCAACTCATCCCTGTCATGACTTCCACCGAAGGTGGCTCCTCTCCCTGTTCGGTCGGCACTCGGCGGTCGTGGTCGCCGGTCTACTAGCTGCCACCGATCCCTTTTCTTTTTCGTTTGGTTTTATCTGTCTTGTTGTTCGTGTAGCTGTCATTTGTTTGGGTTGACCTGTACGTCAAGGCCGAGAAATGTGTGTTCTCCAAACAAGCCGTCTCTTTCCTGGGGTATCGCATTTCCACATCTGGGGTGGTGATGGAGTGTGACCGCATTGCGGCCGTGTGTAATTGACCGACTCCGACCATGGTAAAGGAGGTGCAGCGTTTTTTAGGGTTTGCCAATTACTACCGGAGGTTTATCCGGGGTTTGGGCAGGTGGCTGCTCCCATTACCTCACTGCTGAAGAGGGGTCCGGTGCGTTTGCGGTGGTCGGCAGATGCGGACAGGGCTTTTGGTCGCCCGATTGCGTTGTTTACCGATGCTCCCGTTTTGGCGCATATGGACCCCTCTTTGGCATTCATAGTGGAGGTGGACGCGTCCGAGGCTGGTGTTGGAGCTGTGCTATCACAGCGCTCGGGCACGCCCCTGAAGCTTCGCCCCTGCGCTTTCTTTACGTGGAAGCTCAGTCCGGCGGAGCGAAACTATGATGTGGGGGACCGCGAGATGCAGGCTGTGGTAAAAGCTCTGAAGGTGTGGAGACATTGGCTTGAGGGGGCGCAACACTCTTTTCTCATCTGGACTGACCACCGTAATCTGGAGTACATCCGGGCGGCGAGGAGACTGAATCCTTGTCAGGCAAGGTGGGCGATGTTTTTCACCAGATTTCGTTTCACCATCTCTTATAGACCAGGTTCCCGTAACGCTAAGGCCGACGCATTGTCCCATCTCTACGATACTGAGGAGCGGTCCATCGATCCCACCCCCATACCTCCGGCCTCTTGTCTGGTGGCACCGGTGGTATGGGAGGTGGACGTGGACATTGAGAGGGCGTCATGGTTAGAACCCACGCCACCTCAGTGTCCAGCTGGTTGGAGGTACGTCCCACTTGGTGTTCGCGATAGATTGATCAGGTGGGCCCACACGCTACCCTCCTCTGGTCATCCGGGGATCGATAGTACTGGTGGCCCACCTTGACCAAGGACGTGAGGGTTTATGTTTCCTCCTGTTCGGTGTGCGCCCAGTGTAAGGCCCCTAGACACCTGCCTGGAGGGAAGTTACAGCCCCTCCCCGTTCCACAGCGGCCGTGGTCACACCTGTCGGTGGACTTCCTCACCGATCTTCCTCTGTCACAGGGGAACACCACGATCCTGGTCGTTGTGGATCGGTTTTCTAAGTCCTGCCGTCTCCTCCCTTTGCCCGGTCTCCCTACGGCCCTACGGACTGCGGAAGCCCTGTTTACACACGTCTTCTGACACTGCGGGGTGCCTGAGGACAGTTCACGTCCAGGGTCTGGAGAGCGTTCATGGAACGTCTGGGGGTCTTGGTCAGCCTCACCTCAGGTGGAGAGAGTGAACCAGGATGTGAGCAGGTTTCTGGAGTTGTATTGCCAGGACCGGCCAGGAGAGTGGGCGAGGTTTGTCCGATGGGCCGAGGAGCTCAAAATTCACTCCGCCACTCCTCCAAGGACCTGTCGCCATTTCAGTGTGTGTTGGGCTATCAGCCGGTCCTGGTACCGTGGCCAGACCGAGGCTCCTGTGGTGGAGGAATGGGTGCAGCGCTCAAAAGAGACCTGGAGAGCCATCCAGGAATCTCTGAAACGGGCCGGTGGGCGGCAGAAGGAGAGCGCTGACCACCACCGCAGTGAGGCCTCCGTGTTCGCACCGCGGGACCGGGTCTGGCTCTCGACCCGAAACTTGCCCCTCCGCCTGCCCTGCCGGAAGCTGGACCCGCGGTTTGTGGGGCCATTTAAAGTCCTTAGGAGAATAAACCAGGTGTGTTATAGGTTACAGCTCCCCCTTACTATTGTATTAACCCCTCGTTTCATGTGTCTCTCCTCAGGCCGGTGGTGGCAGGTCCACTGCAGGACGTTGAGGTGCGGGAGATCCCTCCGCCCCCTCTGGACCTCGTGGGTGCCCGGCGTACACTGTACGTTCCATCCTGGACTCTAGGCGTCGAGTGAGGGGCCTGCAGTACCTCATGGATTGGGAGGGGTACGGTCCGGAGGAGAGGTGCTGGGTGCCTTTGGGGAACATCTTGGACCAATCTCTGCTCGGTGAGTTCCACCGCCTTCATCCAGATCACCCTGCGCCTCGCCCTCCGGGTCATCCTCGAGGCTGGCGTTGGCTCTCCCTGTTCGGGCGGCGCTCTGCGGTCGTCGTCGCCGGTCTACTTGCTGCCACCGATCCCTTTTCTTTTTTGTTTGGTTTTGTCTGTCTTGTTGTTCGTGTAGCTGTCATTTGTTTGGGTTGCGTTTCGGTTTGTTCTGTTGAACACGTGTTTGTTTTCGGGACTATATTCCTGTTGTGTTGTGGCTACTGTTGTGGTCCTGTTCCTGTTCTTTGGACTTGTAAATAAAACAACCTTTCTTGCAATTCGCTCTCTCCTGCGCCTGACTCCACACCCACCTCCCCTAGGGAGAACTTGACAATCCCAAACCATCTCAATTGGTTTGAGGTTGGGTGATTGTGATTCCAGGTTATCTGATGCAGCACTCCATCACTCTCCTTCTTGGCCAAATAGCCCTTACACAGCCTGGAGGTGTATTGGGTCAATGTCCTGTTGAAAAACAAATGATAGTCCCACTAAGCTAGTGGTTAGGTACTTGGGCCAGTAACAGGAAGGTTGCTGGATCGAATCCCAAGAGCTGACAATCTGTTGTTAACCCACTGTTCCCCGGGCGCTGAAGACGTGGATGTAATTTAAGGCAGCCCCCACACCTCTCTGATTTAGAGGGGTTGGGTTAAATGCAGAATACACATTTCCGTTGAATATATTCAGTTGGACAACTGACTAGGTATCCCCCTTTCCCAAAACGCAATCCAGATGGGATGGCGTATCGCTGCAGAATTCTGTGGTAGCCATGCTTGTTAAGTGTGCCTTGAATTCTAAATAAATCACAGACAGTGTTACCAGCAAAGCACCCACACACCATCACACCTGGGAACCACGCATGCGGAGATCATCTGTTCACCTACTCTGAGTCTCACAAAGACACTCAAAATTTCTAATTTGGACTCAATAGACCAAAGGACAGTTTTCCCACCGGTCTGATGTCCATTGCTCGTGTTTCTTGGCACATGCAAGTCTCTTCTTTTTATGGGTGTCTTTTACCAGTGGTTTCTTTGCAGTAATTCAACCATGAAGGCCTGATTCACGCAGTCTCCTCTGAACAGTTGATGTTGAGATGTGTCTGTTACTTGAACTCTGTGAAGCATTTATTTGGGCTGCAATTTCTGAGGCTGATAACTAATTAACTTATCCCCTGCAGCAGAGGTAACTCTGGGTCTTCCTTTCCTGTGGCAGTCCTCATGAGACCCAGTTCCATCATAGCACTTGATAGTTTTTGTGACTACAACTGAAGAAACTTTCAAAGTTCTCGACATTTTCCAGATTGACTGACCTTCATGTCTTAAAGTAATGATGGAATGTCGTTTCTCTTTGCTTATTTGAGCTGTTCTTGACATAATATGGATGTGGTATTTTAACAAATAGGGCTATCTTCTGTATACCCACCCCTACTTTGTCACAACACAACTGATTGGCTCAAACGCATTAATTGCACAAATGAACTTTTAACATGGCACACCTGTTATTTGAAATGCATTCCAGGTGACTACCTCATAAATCTGGTTGAGAGAATGCCAAGTGTGTGTAAAGCTGTCATCAAGGCAAAGGGTGGTTACTTTGAATAATCTCAAAAAATATATATATATTTTGATTTGTTTAACACTTTTTTGGTTACTACATGATTCCATATGTGCTATTTCATAGTTTTGATGTCTTCACTATTATTATACAATGTAGAAAATAGTACAAATAAAGAAAAACCTTGAATGAGTAGGTGTGTCCACACTTTTGACTGGTACTATATATACAGACAGATACCTTTCAATCTGTATGTTCTACAGTCATAATATACAGCTTCATGCATCTAATGCTTACAGCTCCTACAGTATAAACATTTTGTAACACTTTTATGTGTGCAAATTCTGATATGTTCAAACCATAATACAACAACCACGTTACTTGTAGTGGAATAGTCTATGACACACAGGGTGTGACCTTACAAAACAAAGTGCCACTGTCAGACCTCTTATCAGACCTTGGTTATCACACCCGTGTACACACATTCATATACGTAAATGTGTTACCACAACTGATAAAGGTCCTTCTATGTCACTGGACTTTCTGTTCTCTTCAAGTTAGGAGAAGTGAAGGTTGTGTATTAAGAGTAGGTAGCCTAATGGTTTACAGCGTTGAGCCAGTAACCGAAAGGTCGCTGGTTCAAATCCCAGTCACCTAGGTGAGCAAGGCACTTAACCCTAATTGCTTCTATAAGAGTGTCTGTTATATGACTTGAGTGTGGGAAAAGTATTGTTGCAATTTGCAGCAACAGTAGACTGGGTGTCTGTTGAAAAAATAAGGGTGCCTGTGGTCTCACTATGGTTGGAGTATGCAAAATAAACAGACACCTGATACACACACAGTACCAGACAGATTCCCCCCTAAAGCATTTCATTCATACCACATCACAGTGACCATGAATCAACCGTAAACCTCTGGATACATCATATCAAATCAAAATCAAATTTTATTTGTCACATACACATGGTTAGCAGATGTTAATGCAAGTGTAGCGAAATGCTTGTGCTTCTAGTTCCGACAATGCAGTAATAACCAACAAGTAATCTAGCTAACAATTCCAAAACTACTACCTTATAGACACAAGTGTAAGGGGATAAAGAATATGTACATAAAGATATATGAATGAGTGATGGTACAGAGCGGCATAGGCAAGATACAGTAGATGGTATTGAGTACAGTATATACATATGAGATGAGTATGTAAACAAAGTGGCATAGTTAAAGTGGCTAGTGATACATGTATTACATAAAGATGCAGTAGATGATATAGAGTACAGTATATACGTATACATATCAGATGAATAATGTAGGGTATGTAAACATTATATTAGGTAGCATTGTTTAAAGTGGCTAGTGATATATTTTACATCATTTCCCATTATTAAAGTGGCTGGAGTTGAGTCAGTGTGTTGGCAGCAGCCACTCAATGTTAGTGGTGGCTGTTTAACAGTCTGATGGCCTTGAGATAGAAGCTGTTTTTCAGTCTCTCGGTCCCAGCTTTGATGCACCTGTACTGACCTCGCCTTCTGGATGATAGCGGGGTGAACAGGCAGTGGCTCGGGTGGTTGTTGTCCTTGATGATCTTTATGGCGTTCCTGTGACATCGGGTGGTGTAGGTGTCCTGGAGGGCAGGTAGTCGACGAACATTGGAGGCATTACCTTTCTTTGTGTACGATTTTATATAGATTTTTCCAAACAATCCAAAACAAACACATGCAAACAACAGCACACAGACGCACACAAACATCAACGACATCACACCTACTCACACCCCCATCTCCACACGGTCTACATGGTCTAAACTGCACCATTTTGTTTCTCTCTGACGCCCAACATTTAGATAATAAAGCATTTGACCTTTCCATTTTATTAACGATGAAGGATTTGGTTGATTTCCAATTTTAAAGTATACGTTTTTTTTCAAGATGATTAACGAGAAAAGTATTATCCAACCCATCAGTCATAGGAGGCATTACTAACTTCCTTTGCATGCCCTTTTTGGATATCTCTAAGCATTGTGGGAGGATGTGGGCGATTGTGTCTATAAGGACTCTGGTGGGCTGCGGCTTCCCGTGAGACCAATCATCTCTCCGATGGGAGTTCATGGGAAAACAATGTGATGAGTCACCACAGTGGCAAATCGTAAATACACTGTACAGCCAATCGGAAGGGCATATGTTAAAAACCACAGCAGTGGCTGAGCAGGAACATCATCAACATTTTCCTTCCCAGAAAATACCTTACTGTGATCCGAGGCCTACGGTGAGCAGGATGGATCAAAATACATAATTCAAACAATGTGAGAGTGGCAGAGATCCATACTTTCGATACTAAGTGCAATCATTCACATTCACTTGACAATGGAAAGGCAGTAAGCATCTGTATATATGCATTGAGTCAAGGGAGTAATGGAATATGTTAATCAATTGTGCAGCGCACTTGAAATTAGTCATACTTTCACCCAGATTTCCCATGGACTGTTTCGATATCGTCTTCTGAATTATGAACCATGCTGTAGAGCAGGCATACTCAACTCTTACACTACGAGGTCCAGAGCCTGCTGGTTTTCTGTTCTACCTGATAATTCATTGCACACACCTATTGTCAGTCCCTGATTAGAAGAGGAACAATGAAACAATGCAGTGGAACTGGCTTTGAGGTCCAGAGTTGAGTTTGAGGGCTGTAGAGCCTCAATACAACTTAACACAAGCGGAAAGCAGACACAGTGGGGGGGGGGGGGGGGGGATAGGATAGGAGATATCTCTTCTCAGCTATTTCTAGATTAAAAACAATAACGTCTCTTATCACAATAACATCCCCCCACCTCAGACATAACAGGGAGGGGGGGGGGGGGGCAAACATACAGTAACATATGGGCGGTCCAATAGTATCCTGAGGTGATGTACTAGTGTCTCGTGAGACTCTTTGTTAGCAAACACACAGATGCGTAGAGTTCAGGCTCGGCGAGCAGGGGTGAATCCCTTGTGGGATAACAAAATCTGTCACACACACTAACCCACCCCCTCCCCATCCCTGTTGTCTGTCTGCTCTCAAGGTCACTGTGCGTGTGTTTGTGCTCGCGCGTGTGTGTGTGTTGGCCGGAACAGTCAGCCTCCCCCTCCCTTCCTGTACACTGTGTTGTCTGCAATACTGACTGAATCCATCTCTCCAGTCTCCCCTAACAGACTGATGCAGCGATGATGCCGTTATATCACTGCTGTAAGTGAGTCTAAAGTGAACTGGCTTAACAGACATCGTGACACATTCAACATAGACACAATCCTTTCATTAAATGTGATTAACAAATAACATAAATCCTTTTCAGAATTAGGTTGCATTTTTTTAAAGAATGACTACTGTCAGAGCTCTTGAGCAAGCTGGCAGCAGGGAGAAAATGAAACATTTGTGGGAGGTACCTTGGTGCAGGCAATGGTAATATTTGGGTGTAAGGGATGGGGGCTTGGGGACTGGCCACATTCCTTTTCTACCTGCTCATTCTGTATGAGAATCTTCATGCTTTAAAACAAGTTCCCTCCTTATGAGGTGTCAAGCAGAGACGTTGGATGTGGTTGTGTGTGCGCATTTGTGTGATGGAGGAGGAGACAATGTGACAAAGCACATTACGCCATCACGTCTATCTGATACAATCATAAGGCAGAGAGCGCCTCCTTGTGGCCATAACATATCTGAGCATCATTATCATCATCACTACCAGCTGGTAAAATTCCATTCCCTCGTACAAGGAACGCACGAGTGCAGGGAGGACGGACTGCGGTAGCGGGCCAAGCAAATTATTCAATAAGATCCAAAGGAGCCTGGTGCGGATTTTTAGAAAGTCCAGTCATTCCTGGTTGCAGTTAGATCAGCACACTGGGGCCAGTCGATGTTGTGGTAGGCCTACAGCTGGTTTTCCCCTTGACTAATCAACAGACCAACCTGACTCCACCCATCTCCTTCCCCATACTGTAGCATGATAAGGGTTAACGTGTTCTGAGAATTCCGTTTTATTCCCCACTGATCCTTTGTATTAAAAAAAAAGTATTCATACACATAACCTCTGTAAACAGTACATAGGAGGCCTAAACATATAGGAGTGGCAAGATTTTGTGAGAACATTGAGTATTGTAACTATCACCTGCGTGTAGGCTTTCAGAGAAAAGGTGAAACTCTCCCTTTAGTTTATTGAAAAGGTCACCTTGTATTCATCAAATAAAAAAATAGAGCTAAATCCCCACAACACAAGGGCTCACTATACCAATTACAGGTTCCCAATACCTTTACTCTGCTTACCTTCTATGGCCAATGATTCCCAAATTTGGGCCCTAGGACCGAGTTTGGGAATCCCTGCTCAAGAGCATAACGGCATGAAAATAAAATATCTATTTCTCTTCAATGCAAACCATGTCATGGAAAAACAATGCCAAAGGTTGAAGTCAGTGTCCCCCCCCCATTTATTTTACTATTGTCATTTTTGTTCTTTTGCATTTTTTTAAAAGTCAGTAGTTACATACAAACCATTTTCTGTTAATTAACAGACTAAACGCATTGTGCACAGCTACTTGTGTAATGTAGCCTAGGTAAGTTATACCATTAAACACACTGCCCATTCAATAATAAAGGTTAAATAAAATAAAATAAATAAATTATAACACATGAATAATATAATGTATGCCACATTCAGAGTCATTGTGTGTTAAACTTGATCCTGGTTTACTGTACAGGTTTACTGTACGATGCCACACCTTAGCAATGCCTACTGCTCTAACTATAGACCTACCAGTATGTGGCTGCCAATATTAATGCAACACAAACATTTGCCTTTCTTCTTTATGTCATACCAAACAGGGAATAGCTCAACCCCCATTCATCTAACACCTGTCACTTTGCAAACCGTTAGCTTTGAAAGTTCTCAAGCGAGAGAAGGGGAAAAGATCCTCATGCCTATTCTACTTGAACCGTTCTACTATTTGCCTGGCGGCAAACTTGCTAGCCACAATTTGACATACCAGATGTCATGTGCCCATTTCCACAGTTCTCCCTCAACTTTCTAACTTTATTACATAACATAAAGTTATTCCATTTCACAACTGACAGACTTGCCTCATCTTGCTTGTATACTTCCTTTTCTTAGCTTTCGTTCATTGGCCGCATTGCAGAAAAAGTAACTGGTTTCAGCACTGTTGCTTGAGAGAATTCTCCAACGTGTAATCTACTCTCCACAAACAACTCCACAACAAAGCAACAAACACTATTATGGCTGACAAAGGTGTGACCTCAAAACAATACTTTAAAACAATGTGATATGGGTAGATATGGCTTTATTTATAGAATATTAATTATTATTTTGTATTTTCTACCTAATATGTTTTTCAACCTTGCCTACAATTTATTTCATTATAATGGAAATGGAAACAAACATGGCAAAAAGTCACATGGACATATTACGATCCAAGATTTTCTATTATACTGACAAGATAGTCGAGTGAACGCTCTAACAATGGAAATACTTTTCCTCAAAGATGGAAGCAGGCGGGAGGAGTCACGATCAGGTGGGACCATTCTAGCCAATGAGAGGGTAGATTCACGCGTGTGAACAACAGGGATAACTCCGATATAAAATCGTTGTTTTTTTTCCGAAATTCCATGTGAGTCCGCTTGTATCAATATATTCGTAACAAAATAACAATTACGAAACTTATATTCGATCAATTAAGGTTCACATAGAAAATTATATATTATTTTGTTTTAGCAAATTCAACACTCATTGACCTCCATACAAAAATGTTTCACTTCATGTCTTATTTTCTTGGACATATTTTGGGCGGAGTAAACCTTCTCGCTTAGCCTCTTCCTGTTACAATATTGCAACAAGTAACAGTTGGACACGGCCTGGCTGAGCGGCGCCCTCTTTCAGAAATCTGGTTTGGAAAACAGAACAAATGGCGGTTGACAGCTCGAGAACTGCTATTCGATTCGAGTGGTAGGCTGTGCTGTAATTTTCGAACCGAAAAGGGGTATGAATAACGTTTGGGGCTTTTAAATTATATTTGATGTGATAGAATTTAGCCAGCACATTGCATCAAAGCTTCCGTTTCCCAACATACATTTTAGTGTAGCCTGTCCTGAAGTGCATTAGCTGCATTTTAGAATGTGGTTTCAAAATTCTGTGCATGTCTCTGCCACACTTCAAAGCATTACATAAAAAATGTATTAACTGCAGAAATGTTTGCAGGCCCAAGGGTTTCCAATGCCAATATCAAACAAAATGTCATGACCCTACAAAAGCTGTAGCCTAAATTGCATTTACATATCAGTCTTTCTCTGGCCAGTCTCTAAGAATATGACTCATCATGCTCTCCAGATGGACAAATTTAACAGGGAAGGTAACTATGGCCTGTGTGACTTGTGAGCAGCTGCAAGGCACAGATATCGTCAGGGTCCTTTACAGACTCCTCAATACCTGCTCAGACCATTCAGTGAAAAAAAACTGCCAAGCACCTGTTGTCAAAATGGAAGAAACTCTACAGCCACCCCTATGACATCTCAAAGCAGAAGGGAAGCAGAGAATAATTCACTGTCATTGGAGAGAGCATGCTGGCTGATAAAGCTTGTCTGGCAGACAGAGGTGTCCTAGCTGCTGGTGATGCTAGTAAACCAGTGGAGTTGGGTGCGTCTTGTGAACATGTGGTTTTCCATACTGGGTCCGAGGACAGAACACTCACAAATGGGACCAAGTGTGGGAGAGCTAAGGGAGAAGGGGTGACATCGTGGCAGGCAGCTGGTCTTTTGTCTTCGGAGTCAATTTTGCCCACCCTCTCAAAGCAGTCAGAAACTCCTGCCACCACTTCCCTGGGTAACCCTCCCCCTGTAAGGATTCCTTTGAGTTGGCTTTGAGGACAAAGTGCATCCAGCTCCTCCTTGGTGCCCTCAATCCAGAAACTTCCAAGGAGACAGAGGGAAAGACTGCAGAGAGGAGGAGGACTGCAGAGGGGAGGAGGACTGCACATCCACCTCTATGACGCGAATGTGCAGCCCGCGTCTTAGAGGTGCACATCCATGCACTGCACCGTGCAAACGAGGCCAAATACAAGGCCTGCATCAGGGGTAAGGTGGCCAACCTAACGAACCCCAAAAACGGCCACCTTCGGTGTGGTCTCCTGGGCGGCAGCCTGGGGCCGTAAGTCTTCCCCGGGATGTCTGTGGAGGAGATGGCCAACGAGGAGCTCCAGCGGCTAAGGGAGGAGTACTCGTCACGGGGGGGAGCGAGAGGCAGCTCCCCCAGGACCTGGAGGGGACACCCACCCAGAAGCTGCGGTGCGAGGGGTCGGACTGCAGGGTGACGCGGATGTCCTGGGGCACGCTGTTTCTGCCGGCGTGGGTTCGCCAGGCCACTGCAGACCAGGATGCCATGACCTTTGTGACCTGTAGCAGGTGTGGGGAGCAGTGGTACCACAGCGGCTGGGTGTGCCTCTGATAGGCCATCCTCACCACACCACATGTAAAATGCCTGCTTTGTTTTTGTCGAGATCCTGATGATACGTCTTCACCCTATCAAACTGAATAATGTCATGTTTTAATGACAGAAATTAAGAATTACATTTAACATTTTACCACATGATGTGTTGTATGCATTACATTGTCATTAAACTTGCTGCGCTACATACTGTAATACAAAAGTGTTTCTCTTTCTTTTACAATTTCTTTCTCATTTGCCATTAATAGGTACTGTGTGTTTAGCATGGGGTCTGTCTGTGTGTGAGAACACAAGATGTAGTCCCTATGTTGACATTTCTGTTGAGCTGCAGAGTAAGACCCATGTGGCCTTCCTGTGGTCGTGTGACCCTGTGAGCAGCACAAGGAGCATGTGACCCATTAATCAGCCCAAGATACAGCTCCGGCAGGGTCATGTCTAGAAGAGATACAGCTTATGTCAAAAGTAGATTTGTATTTTATTTTAGCTAACCATTTTCCGAACCTTAACCTAATTATCCTAACCTGCTGTGTAAATTCTCGTAACCTGCTACGATCTCAATTTTGAGATCCAGAAAAAACCCTCTGGCCGGGGGCTTGCTGATCTCCCACGATCCTTCACTTTCTAGCCCACAGCCAGTGCTAATGACTCAGCAGCCCATCATTGTGATGACAGTTGGACAAAGTTAGCTTAATTAGTTATTCTCTGTGGGCAGGGATAGGGGTTTGAAGATATATGGAATGATAGCAGCATTTCATATCAGATAAGATTATAATGAATGGTTATATTGCTAAAGAATGTTCAAGTTACATTGCTAAATGGGTATATCTTTCATTGAAATGGCCATTGAACAGCAGGAAATGTAAGATTATAGTATATGATTTGTTCTCAGTGTTTTTATAATGTGTCTGTACACATTATAGAGACATCTGTATCAGAGTCATTGGAGATATCATTATGTTTTATCAATTTAATTAAGTTTGTGTTTCACTGTCAGTATGGCATGTGTATTTTCAAGGAGTGGCTTTTCCAAAGTCCATGCAGTTCCCTATCTTATTGATAGTCTCCCTATTTATAGCCTTTAACTTTTCAATCGTTGTCTGATAACTTTCTTTCTTTGAGACACACGCGCGCGCTCGGGCAGTATGTGTGTACTGTGCATGGTGGTACTTACAAACATACACAACTTCACAATCATTCACATTCACACTGTTTAATACATTGCTTGTGCAGGCTTTTCTGCCCACTCCCACACTGATAATATTACAATAGATAAACGTTATCAAGTGGAAAGTCCACATTCTTCTATCTTTCAAAGAGCATACTATTGCTGATACTCTACATTGAGGTACAGCAGAATACAATGTAGGGGAGAGTGGGATAAGTTCGAGCCAAAGGGGTAAGTTGAGCCACCCTTGTTTCTACGGAAACCATACACAAAATGTATCTTTTTACCAAATATTTAGGACGAGGTCATCATTTCATGGAGTCTGTTAAGGAAGAAACCACATGTAAAAAGTGGTAAGCAAGTTATGTGCAAGAAACTGATTTTCACCAAGTCATATGACTTTGTGTTAGACGTTTCATGATGCTTGTATCTAAACCAAAGTAGATAATTTTACGATTGTTCTATACATAATTTGGGGTCAATATGAGGTCCTACACCTAGCATGAAATTGCATCCTTGAAGCTGTGTGGGCTAAAATAGTCAAATGTTTGCCATGGGGTAAGTTGAGCCAATGGTTGAGCCAATCACAAGTTAAGCAAATTGAAGTGTTTTCTTCCCAGGCATAATGCAAGGCATTTTCGCTTGGATATGAGATAACAACAGGGCCTGGTCTATGTTAAGGTGTTCAGCCTGCAATGTGAATTGTGTAGACATGGTTTTAAAAAGGTAGTGGTAATATTTCATTCAGTACAGACATTTGTAGGCGGCTTAATTTACCCTCTCCCGGGGCTCAACTTACCCCATACTACAATTTATCTTCTTAAAATCTGATTTTAAACCTAACCTTAACTACACCGCTAACGTTATGCCTAACCTGAATTTGGACTTTTGTAGACAATTTTGACTTTGTGGTTGTGCTATCTAGTGGAAACCGTGTTCTTGTCACAATGGGGCTTGGCTATCCCTGACAAAGTGCAGCGTTTGAGTGATTGACTGTGTCATTGACTAAAAGATTGCTATAACATATGATGTAATTAGCTTTAAAAAAAAAAACTACCCATTGCGTTGTAAGATCTGACATGTGAAAGCAACTCCTGAGCAGAGGAACGCGCCCATTGTATGGAATATTACAGTGACGTCATCACAATATTGCCAGAGATGTTTTGTATGGGCATTGCCATGGCCACATTCAAAAGCCATGACGCATCAGTGTTTAGAATGTCAATTTCCTGCTATACTTTCATATACTTTTTCAGTAGTAAAAGCACAATTACACACACATTAATAGCATCCTTTATCCATTTTGCCCACAGTAGGCGTGACAAACGATCGGTCATATGAGCGTCAGTAGCGCCATGTCACCGGGAAACCTCGGCAGCTTGTGAGGATTTTGCAAAGGGATGGCACCGCCGAAGTACATTATAAACAGCAAGGTACAGTTGTAACCAAGTGATACTATTCGTTGTTAGATATTTTAGACTTTCACATTTAATGTTAACTATATATATATATATATATATATATATATATATATATATATATATGCCTTTACCAATTAGCCTAGCCAGCTACATTAAGCCAGTTGATGTTTAAGCTATGCGCATGATCTTAGACTACGTGGTTCATGGCAAGCGAGCATTTGGTGCTTTCGGGACAACTGGGAACTGGAGAAAAAAAAACGAAGTTAAACCATGAGTCGGTGATATTCAGGTCAGAAAGTCGGAGCTCTAAAAAAGCTGCCCAAGTTTCCGAATTGTAATTTCGAGTTGGATGACAGTTCCAAACGATATTTCCCAGTCAGAGCTCGTTTTTCCCCAGTTGTCTTGGACGCATTGAAGTCAAGGATGTCCGAGTTCAGAGTTGTTTTGAACGTGGAAAGTGATTTACTGTATATTCACTAGCAGTCTTTATTCCTATTGTTTGTTTGTTATTTAGGCCATGGGAGTCCGCTATACTTATTCCATACGACAGTCTTGTTGTTTACCTGCTAATCAACCTACAGTACTACCAAAGCAAGTTTGTTTCAAATAGCCTATAGCTATAGCCTACGTCTCTTTTCAGATCATCTTCGCGATTGATATGTGTTCACTTTTATCCAAGTGTGTCATCAAGCAAACATTCCAAGCTTCTGCGCATGTCCTATCCAACCAAGTTCTCTGTTGGCTAGTGATATATGTAATGCTGGGGATAGGACCAGATTGGCTTGTTCTACAAATCAGTGGTATGATATTTTAGTAGGGCTCTCTGTTAAATAGATGGAGCATTACCATTTACCATAGTAAAAAAGAATACCATTGATTACCATGCTGATAATGCTCAAACAGTATATATATTTTTTTCTAACTGAACAGTTGGCCTACTTCCCCTTTTAAAATGTGTGTTTGTGTGTGCCACAGGTGCAGAAAGGCAGCATAACAAAGGTGCAGTCAGTCAGTGTCCTCTCTCAGTCAAGTTATATTCCGGCACATTAAATTCACTGTAGTTGGCTGAGGCGGCTAACAATAGGCAAAGTCTTCAACCAATTTGACTAACAGGATGTGCGTCTGTTACCTATGTCTCTGACCTACTTGGGCTGATTTGCCCATTTCACTACCCCTTTGGATGTTATTATATCATTATGGAAATGGATAGAGGGCTAGAGAAGATTTCTGAAGTAGTTAACTCCATTGACTAGAGGTCAGTGGTGCAAGTCATTTCAATTTAGTGACACAGTGTTGTCACAGTATTTGAGGAGCCTGCTGAACACTACCTCAATCCGAGACAAGACATTGATCGATTATGTGATGGAGAGGCATTGAGGGGGTGATAAGCTCACATTTCTCTACACATTCTAACCCCTTCATCACCAACCAGATAACAGTTGGAGCCCTGTTTAAAATTGTCACTCTGGAAGAAGGCTCAAACAGGTCTCACAGGGATGTTAGGAATTGGATGATCGGATTTTCTGTTTTTTCTCATTAAAAAAACAAAACAAAACAACAACCTTGAAATATAATTAATAGAACTGCAAGTGGGTTGACCCACCTGGTCTCTTGGACTAATTTGGGTCTTTGTTTGTTTAAGGATAACACTCTTCTTTACTTTCTCAGCAGCGTGCAACGTCGGTCATTGCTTAATAGCAGAAACATTGAACCCGTCAGTGTGTTCGTGTGTTACTGGATTAATAACCAAGGCCTACAACAACCTGGAATTGTAATACCCATACCAGACATCCATTAGACTAATAGGGTTGAAATGAACGACATTCATTCTAATTACAGGAACTTAAAGGCCTCATTAAATGCACGTCATGGAATCCTTTGACATGTTCACGTAGTTCATCATCGTCATGGTATTAGTCTGACATCATGCCTTCTGTTATTTTCTAACAGGTGCTGAATTAGGCTATGGTTTGCCCTGATACGTAACGGTAAGAAATGGCATGTGTTGCAACAATTAAGAATGTATTACTGGAACTGTCTCTTGTGTCCTTACACAATGCATTCTATACTCAACTGTACTACTGTATTGTGGTAGGATAAACTAAGTTTTAGGCCTATCGTTGTCTACTTTACGATCGGCCAAACTCATATTTAATGCAAAGTGTCTGCTCTGAAGCCGAGCTTTATGCATGCAAAACGGTCTCGTGGTGTGTGTGTGTGGCCTCTGGCAACAGCTTTGCTCATGTGATTCTCTAAGAGATGCTCATCTGATCATTGTCCATGTGACACATGCTGAGAATATTACAACTCCTACAACAGTTAATGTCGGGCAGGAGAATGCTACGTCTTCATTGGATAAGATATCAACTACTAGACTGTATAGCATTGTGACTGATTTGACTTTAGCTGACTACAGATGAGGTACTGCGTTCAAATTGTTCATCTGTGTTTCTTAATCTCATTTTCTTTTCTCAGACGGTTAACAGAGCAATCAATCAGTTGATTGATTAACCTGAATGACTGTCATCTATTTGTCAGGTAGCAGCAGCGCTTCCCAGACCATCTCCCCCCTAGCCAGCTACTCCACCAACCCTTCAGCCCAGGCCCAAGCTCAGTCATGACAGCCAAGTCGTCCCTGCTCAAGGTGATCCTCCTGGGGGACGGCGGCGTGGGCAAGTCCTCTCTCATGAACCGCTACGTCACCAACAAGTTTGACACGCATCTCTTCCACACCATTGGCGTGGAGTTCCTAAACAAGGAGCTGGAGGTGGACGGGCGCACCGTGACGCTCCAAATCTGGGACACGGCAGGCCAGGAGCGCTTCCGCTCGCTCCGGACACCCTTCTACCGTGGCTCCGACTGTTGTCTCCTAACCTTCAGCATGGATGACAACCAGAGCTTCCACAATCTCAACAACTGGAAGAAGGAGTTTGCCTACTACGCTGATGTCAAGGAACCCGAGAAGTTCCCATTCGTGATCCTGGGTAATAAGTTGGATGTGCCAGAGAGGCAGGTTTCAGGCGAGGACGCCCGCCAGTGGTGCCGCGACAACGGCGGCCACCCGTACTTTGAGACAAGCGCCAAGGACTCGACCAACGTGGCGGCGGCGTTTGAGGAGGCGGTGAGGAGGGTGCTGGCGCAGGAGGAAGGGGGGGAGCACCTCATCCCGACGGACACAATGGACCTGCACAGGAAGCCACGCTCTGGCGCCTCCTGCTGCTGAGATGTAGGGGTGATTACCTTTATTTGACTCTTAAAGGCCCAATGAAGCTGTTTATCTCAATTTAAAATGGGCAAAAATGGATTTTTAGCAAAAAACTATTTCTCAAGCAAGAATATGGCTAAGACTGGGAAAACTAGCTGTTATTGGAAGAGGGGTTTGAAACTGTCTTTGTTATTGGTCTATTAACCAATCAACCGCATAGTGATGTCACCATGGAAAGCTGAAACTCCCGCCCATGCAAACCTGCTGATTATAATGTCCTGTGTAGATTGTATTTTCAACCACCAACTATCAGGAAATAAACTGATCACATTTTTTCACAGTTTTTACAGTGTTTGTTTAATCAGCTGTTATACAATATGAATTTTGACTGCACTGGGCCTTTTTAAAGAGACAGTAGGAGCTCATTTGAACTTCTGCTGCCCAATTCTGGCCAACTTGGCTGTAACTTGTGAGTACTGATGATACCAACGGCCACTTGGTTCCAATTCTCCATTTTTAGCTGTGGTTAATGCATTCGTTCTGCTCTGTGCTCCTCCCTTGGTTTACACGACTGCATGTGCACGCGGACACACAGCCTGTTCATAACGTCATACACACCGACCCACTTAGGCTATATAAGTTTCATCATACACAGGAGTGTACATAGTTGGGCCTGCTATTTGACCTTTCTTTGTGCTGGCGAGAGTGTGTGTTATCAGTGACCACTACGATCAAGAGATTATTTTGTTGTGCATTCCTCCTCCCAAGAGTTGCACTACTACTGTGCTGAAAGACACATACAGTAATCAAGTAATGACTAAGTATTTACATTTTGGTCATAGCAGACGCTCTTATGCAGAGCAACTTACAGTAGTGAGCGCAGTACATTTTATGTACTTTTTCATACTGGTCCCCCATGGGAAACGAACCCACAACCCCGCAAGCGCCATGCTATACCAATTGAGCCGCATGGGAAATATTACATTGTCATCCCATCTATTAAATGGGCTGAATGTGCCAAATTAATATTTATTGATTGTTAAATCGTATTTTGAATTGTTAGTGGTGGTATTCAGTACACAGGCTAACTGAACGACAGTATGTGTTGGGGTAAAACCAGATGGTTCTGTCCAGTCTCCATCATTGTACAAATGGAAAGAGGATTCCAGTCAAACCCAGTTCTCTGATTATTCTCACTTGATGGGCGATGTGAATTCGAAGCCGTTCATTGGCTGGATCACGTGGTCTATAGTGCAGACCAACGTCTAATGGACTCCCATCAACATCCATAAGTATGTCCAGCATTCATAATGACTGTTAGAGCTTTAACATGTTTAATCTCATCCCATTTCCAAATCAACCGTCAAAAGCCTTTTTATAGGGGTCTCCAGCGCCAGCTGTGCCATCAGAGTCCCTGGGTTCGCGCCCAGGCTCTGTCGTAACAGGCCGCGACCGGGAGGTCCGTGGGGCGACGCACAATTGGCCTAGCGTCGTCCGGGTTAGGGAGGGATTGGTCGGTAGGGATCTCCATGTCTCATCGCGCACCAGCGACTCCTGTGGCGGGCCGGGCGCAGTGCGCGCTAGCCAAGGTTTCCAGGTGCCCGGTGTAGCCTCCGACACATTGGTGCGTCTGGCTTCCGGGTTGTATGTGCGCTGTGTTAAGAAGCAGTACGGCTGGTTGGGTTGTGTATCGGAGGACGCATGACATTCAGCCTTCGTCTCTCCCGAGCCCGTACGGGAGTTGTAGCAATGAGACAAGATAGTAGCTACTACAACAATTGGATACCACGAAATTGGGGAGAAAAAGGGGTCAAATTTAAATAAAAAAAAAAGGCTTTTTATAGCCATGTTAATGTGGAATGTCAGCTCACTGAAGCATGTAGATTTTTTTTAGCTACAAAAACATTTAATTTATTTAGTCATTCATTATGCGAACTAGTGCACCCGAAGCCTCAGGATATAAGTGCATTAGCTAGCCTAACTGTTCTCGGAGAGTTTGGAAATGAATGGCTTCTTAATGTTATGTTGCCTGGACCTGCACTAACCATTTAGGAATGGAGCAGCAAACCCAGGGCCATAGTTTGTGATAAGTAGGCTATTAGCGGACTTGTGCTATCATGAGTTGTGTGTACTATAGCCCCAAGGAAACCAGTCTTGAATGCATACCAGCTGTTTCTATGTTTTGCTGTAAAACAAGACCAACCATGACATACCAAAAACGATTTTGTTTTTATGTTAAAAAATATATATACACTGCTCAAAAAAATAAAGGGAACACTTAAACAACACAATGTAACTCCAAGTCAATCACACTTCTGTGAAATCAAACTGTCCACTTAGTAAGCAACACTGATTGACAAATTTCACATACAAATGGAATAGACAACAGGTGGAAATTATAGGCAATTAGCAAGACACCCCCAATAAAGGAGTGGTTCTGCAGGTGGTGACCACAGACCACTTCTCAGTGGTCCTGTGGTCCTATGCTTCCTGGTTGATGTTTTGGTCACTTTGGAATGCTGGCAGTGCTTTCACTCTAGTGGTAGCATGAGACGGAGTCCACAACCCACACAAGTGGCTCAGGTAGTGCAGCTCATCCAGGATGGCACATCAATGCGAGCTGTGGCAAGAAGGTTTGCTGTGTCTGTCAGCGTAGTGTCCAGAGCATGGAGGCGCTACCAGGAGACAGGCCAGTACATCAGGAGACGTGGAGGAGGCCGTAGGAGGGCAACAACCCAGCAGCAGGACCGCTACCTCCGCCTTTGTGCAAGGAGGAGCACTGCCAGAGCCCTGCAAAATGACCTCCAGCAGGCCACAAATGTACATGTGTCTGCTCAAACGGTCAGAAACAGACTCCATGAGGGTGGTATGAGGGCCTGACGTCCACAGGTGGGGGTTGTGCTTACAGCCCAACACCGTGCAGGGCGTTTGGCATTTGCCAGAGAACACCAAGATTGGCAAATTCGCCACTGGCGCCCTGTGCTCTTCACAGATGAAAGCAGGTTCACACTGAGCACGTGACAGAGTCTGGAGGCGCCGTGGAGAACGTTCTGCTGCCTGCAACATCCTCCAGCATGACCAGTTTGGCGGTGGGTCAGTCATGGTGTGGGGTGGCATTTCTTTGGGGGGGCCGCACAGCCCTCCATGTGCTCGCCAGAGGTAGCCTGACTGCCATTAGGTACCGAGATGAGATCCTCAGACCCCTTGTGAGACCATATGCTGGTACGGTTGGCCCTGGGTTCCTTCTAATGCAAGACAATGCTAGACCTCATGTGGCTGGAGTGTGTCAGCAGTTCCTGCAAGAGGAAGGCATTGATGCTATGGACTGGCCCGCCCGTTCCCCAGACCTGAATCCAATTGAGCACATCTGGGACATCATGTCTCGCTCCATCCACCAACGCCACATTGCACCACAGACTGTCCAGGAGTTGGCGGATGCTTTAGTCCAGGACTGGGACTATCCCTCAGGAGACCATCCGCCACCTCGTTAGGAGCATGCCCAGGTGTTGTAGGGAGGTCATACAGGCACGTGGAGGCCACACACTACTGAGCCTCATTTTGACTTGTTTTAAGGACATTACATCAAGGTTGGATCAGCCTGTAGTGTGGTTTTCCACTTTAATTTTGAGTGTGACTCCAAATTCAGACCTCCATGGGTTGATAAATTTGATTTCCATTGATAATTTGTGTGATTTTGTTGTCAGCACATTCAACTATGTAAAGAAAAAAGTATTTAATAAGAATATTTAATTCATTCAGATCTAGGATGTGTTATTTTAGTGTTCCCTTTATTTTTTTGAGCTATATATATATTAGTTGGTAATTTGACAAAAGACAGTGATGTCACCAGTATTCAAATGCAAACCAGTCATTTTTACAGCAGGGTTCCCAAACTGGCCGCCTGCAGAACACCAAGTTCTCTCAGCATATACAGTACCAGTCAAAAGTTTGAACACACCTACTCATTCAAGGGTTTTTCTTTATTTTTACTATTTTCTACATTGTAGAATAATAGGGAAGACATCTAAACTATGAAATATCTCATATGGAATCATGTAGTAACCAAAGAAAGTGTAGATTTTAGATTCTAGCCACCCTTTGCCTGGATGAACATTTTGGACACTCTTGGCATTCTCTCAACCACCTTCACCTGGAATGCTTTTCCAACAGTCTTGAAGGAGTTCCCACATACTCTGAGAACTTGTTGACTGCTTTTCCTTCACTCTGCGGTCCAACTCATCCCAAACCATCTCAATTGGGTTGAGGTTGGGTGACTGTGGAAGCCAGGTCATCTGATGCAGCACTCCATCACTCTCCTTCTTGGTCAAATAGCGCTTACACAGCCTGGAAGTGTGTTGCGTCATTGTCCTGTTGAAAAACATGAGTCCCACTAAGCACAACCAGATGGAATGGTGTATCGCTGCAGAATGCTGTGGTAGCCATGCTGGTTAAGTGTGCCTTGAATTCTAAATAAATCAGTCACCAGCAAAGCACCATCACACCTCCTCCATGCTTCACGGTGGGAACCACACATGCGGACATCATCCGTTCACCTACTCTGCGTTTCACGAAGACACGTTGGTTGGAACCAAAAATCTAAAATTTGGATTCATCAGACATATTTCCACCGGTCTAATGTCCATTGCTTGTGTTTCTTGGCCCATGCAAGTCTCTTCTTATTGTCCTTTAGTAGTAGTTTCTTTACAGAAATTCGACCATGAAGGCCTGATTCACAGTCTCCTCTGAACAGTTGATGTTGAGATGTCTGTTATTTGAACTCTGAAGCATTTATTTGGGCTGCAATTTCTGAGGCTGGTAACTCTAATGAACTTATTCTCTGCAGCAGAGGTAACGCTGGGTCTTCCTTTCCTGTGGCGGTCCTCATGAAAGCTAGTTTCATCATAGCACTTGATGGAAAGAAGGAAATAAATTCCACAAATTAACTTTTAACAAGCCACACCTGTTCATTGAAATGCATCCCAGGTGACTACCCCATGAAGCTGGTCGAGAGAATTCCAAGAGTGTGCAAAGCTGTCATCAAGACAAAGGGTGGCTAATTTGAAGAATCTGAAATATAAAAACACTTTTTTGGTTACTACATGGTTCCATCTGTTATTTCATAGCTTTGATGTCTTCACTATTATTCTACAATGTAGAACATTTTAAAAATAATGAAAAACCTTTGAATGAGTAAGTGTGTCCAAACTTTTGACTGGTACTATATATCATTTTTGTTGGACATAAGACTATAAAAACACTGGGACGTGTGTGATTTTTTAAAACTTGGAAATCGGTTCCAACGTATTCCCACACATTAAAGAAAGATACATGTGATCGTATACAAATGTAAGGAAGGTTTGAAATGATTGTTTTAGTCAAATATTCGATCTTTGGGCTTCTTGTCGTCAATTTGCAGTCTAAAAATAATTGACCCTCTGCCCAAGAAAAAACATTGTCCTGTTCCTGTGTCTTGCATTAAAACATGAACCAACCTGAAACACTATCAATACGGTCTTAAAATGTATGTTTTTGTGTGTTGAAATAAAGTTGGCCATTTTAAACCTGCGTTGAAGTAATATGCTCCACCTGTGGAGTGCGTTTGGTCTTCCACTGACCACTGTACTGTCGGTCAACTGTAGGCCAAATACACTGCTATCCTAATTTGTGTGCCCCTCCTTGGAGTGTAGGGTGAAGTTGCTCCTAGACGGTGATCTTGGGTCAGTTTTGTATTTCCCCCACTAATGGTTAAGCTTACGATTGGGGGAGGGGATCCTAGATTTGTACCTAGGGGAAACTTCACCCCGGAGCTACCCTTGGTCTTAAATCAATGGTTTTGGACTACCATTTTAGGAAATGTACAATGCTACATTTTCCCACCAGGTGGAGTCAGCATCTCGCAAAACTCTACAAGGGACAACCTTGGGGTGTTGCCTATCACTGTGGTTGAGGGTGAGCACTGGGGGCGCGTTCAGCGGGATGCAACATTTTGGAACCTTCAGATAGCCCATTTCTATGTAGAACAAACACGCCTCTTTGGCAACTGAACTGTTCAGAGCACATTTGTCATTCATCTCATTGCATGTGTGTTTAACAGGAAGTCCAAACTTGTAAGAAAGAGACAGATGAGCAGCTCTTTCACGATAATAAAAAATATCGTTTTTTACTAGAGAAGGTTACAAAAATCATCACTATACAGGAATCATAACTATTTGAAACTTTAAAAAGAAAAGCAATGATGAAACGACTACAGGGACTACAATGTCATCCAAGGTACAATGGATATCTTTTTTAAAAAAAGAGAGTTGAGTGGGGGCAAACGCTGCCTACCATAGTTGTCAGTACAATTGACGACACATCACCTGAAAAACTGCAAAGACACAGTCATGTCGCCTTCATGCAATAACGAGGAAACGACACACCCTGACTGACACGCATCTTATATGAAACGGCACATGCCCTCGCCTACGTCGACCTGGTGGCAAAGCACACTGTACTATATCAAACATAACACACCTGGGAATATAGTCCTTTTTTCAGTATTTAGACGTTTGCACACGTGGACAATACCGACATGCCTTTTCATATGAAAGTTAAAAGAATCATCGTTTCACTGCTGCGAGGAAGATCACTCGAGAGCTTTGGGACTGTAAGGTTCTTTCTGCAAAAATATGATTCTGAGGTAATTGGTTTTACCGTTTCGAGCCCTAGTTGTTTTGAACGGTGTCAGACATTTTACCTTGGAATTCTTTTGAACTTAACATGAATTGGGGTATTTAGAGTATAGTGTATGTAGGTAGAGAACATCGAACAGAACAAGGCTATGTCACTAACTCAATTTAGACTAAAATGCAGATAGAACCTTATAGTCCAGGAGCGCTTGAACTAGTCAGTGATCATTATTATAGAATCGGTTGTGATAATAAATGATATTGAAAAAAAAAAGAACATTCCTGACTTGTTATATTGTAAACATCCAAATGGTATCTGTCCATATAACAGGCCTAAAAATATGAGATGGGTCACTTACATTTGGCTTGCCACAGTAAAATAATCACAAATAAAGTTCGTCATTACTTTAGCACAGGGAAAGATTCAGCAGTCTAAAACTTTTTTTTTTTTTAAACATTGAAAACCATTTGGTACATTTTTTTCCTCCACATTTCAAAATGTACACAATACAAGCACCACCGCCATCATGACTCTGTACTTGCTTCCTTCTCACAACATACCGTTTTAAAAGATGTCACATTACTATTATATTTAATGCAGAACTAGTAATAGGATGCTAAACATATTCTCCAAAAGGAAACATTTACATATTGGTAATCAAAAGGTAAAATAGCATGGTAAAACATTGACCGTGCTCTCCACATTCAGGAGATGTCAGTCAATGGAACTTCCTTTGGGGCGGTCCGTATATTTACAGGTGAACTTCACCCCTTTAAAGGGTGGACTTGTCTCGAGGAAAGCGAACGTATGATTCCCTTCACAGTTGTGTACAATGAACAAACATTGGGACTTTTGCTAAGTTCACTTCAGCTGTGGCCTTGCCTTGTAACAAGCACGTGCTTAAGCAGTAAGGTGTTAGCCTGGTCCCAGATCTATTTCTGCTGTCTTGCCAACTCCTATGGTCATTATCATGCCAAACATAGGAGCGATACAGCACAAACAGATCTGGGACCAGTCTAGTGGAGTTTTTAATTTAGGTTTAGTACCTGAGGTATATATATAATGTATCACTTACAAACAGAACAAGGCAATCTGACCTTGAGTGTTGGTTTGTCCTGTGGGTTTAGAAGCAAGGCTGTTTCCAGAGAAAACCTGCCATGCAGAGGGCTAGGTGGAGGTTCACTGGCCTGGTCCCAGATCAGTCTGTGCCGTCTTGCCAATTCTCCTATGGTCATAATAACACGACAATGACCATAGGAGTTGGCAAGACAGCACAAACAGATCTGGGACCAGGCCAGAGGTTCATCTGAAGGTCAAAGCATTGCGTTAGCACTGCAGACAGCTGCTGACAGAACTGCTGCTTTGGGCCAACAGTCACATTAGTGCATGTGTCCAATCCAGTTAGGGTACAGCACACGTTTTTCTCCTCAGGCCAAAATGAAGAATTACTCAACAGAAGTAGCTGGATGTCAATAAAGGAATGGGAAAGTTAACGTAATAGTAGGAATATTTTCTAAGAGAGGCACCCTGAGATGCTGTGTATGTAATGTATTCATGTTTTTTTTTTATTCTACTTTACTTTTTTCTATTTTTAAATAGTGCAAACGTTACAAGCATTTCCATTTTTTTAAAGCAAAAAACTAAATCAGGTAAAACAGGGTTGTGATAAAACACCAGAGATAAGAGAAGACCAGATGAATATAATAATAGTAAACCTGTCATACTTTGTAGTATAAAAAACAACAAAAAAACATTCATACATACACATTCACACAATATATTCATATATATAAAACACCAAAAAACAGGACATTTTGTGGCACGCTTCCTCAGGAGTTGTGCAGACAGTGACTTTGTTGTTAGGCGGTTATTAGGAGCTGGGTTAGTGCTGTGCTGTGATTGGCTCAGAGCAGTTAGGCTATGGCAGCAGGGTTGCACTCAATAACGGTCCAATCGAGAGCAAACGTTCGCAAACAGGAAGAGGTACCACCTAACCTGAGCTCATCCAATAGGAACTTCTTATATACCTGTTTCGTTTGAAAACGTTTGCTCCCATTTGGACAAAGGACCTGATTCAGAGGTGAGAAAAGTGTGCGCGACTCAGACTTGTCCATTGATGTCAATGGAAGACATGGGCTGCATTTTATATACACAGGCAGTCCAATTCTGATATTTTCTTCACTAATTGGTCTTTTAACCAATCAGATAAGTTCTGAAAAAGAATTGATGTGAAAAGATATGATTGGTCGAAAGACCAATTAGTGGGGAAACAAATCAGAATTGGGCTCCCTGTGTAAATGTAGCCAAAGTGTGACAATTTGAGTTGAGCGCACATATCTCAAGTCAGAACACCGCCCATAGTGAAGGAGACACAGGTGTTGGTTTTACCCAGAAGGGGGTTGGAGGTTAGGTGTGAGGAAGTGTGTTTGGCCGGTTCTTATGAGTAAGAGGAGTTGAGACCCTCCTTGGAGCCACCCTCCTCCGCGTCGTCGTCCTTTGTCTTGATGTCCTGGTACTCGTTCTGGTTGCAGGAGCTCCTCAGGTAGGCCCAGTTCGCCGACAGGATCATCAGATAGTGGATCTGTGGAGAGAGGGGAGGGGGGGGGGGGGGGGGCAGAGAGGGGAGGGGGGGGGGGGGGCAGAGAGGAGGGAGGAAGGGAGAACAGAAAGAAAGAGGGAGGGAGGGAAAGGAAAGTGCATAGGGTGGTGGCCAGTGAGAGGGTTAGTTAGCCAAAGCAAGCTACATGACTAGAAGCCACATGTCATGTTGACCAGTCTACCAGATGTCAAATGCGACACATTAGCATTGCTACTGTACAATGTCAGTATTCTTTTGGTTAGGTTGGCTAGGTTAGTATTAGTCAATTACAGTGGGGATTCATTTTCTCCAAACAGTCACTATCCTAAAAAGAGAGGACAATGGTCTTGGTTTTTCTTCACATTTTATGTTTATTTTGCATAAACTAAAAAAGGCACAACGTCTTTCATAACAAATATCACAAAGAGGCACAAGCCTAAACAAGCTAAAAAAAAGACTTAACTTCAAGCTAGACAGTTGGCACTTGGGGGAACGATATTAAAGTGTCGTTGGAAAGAACTATATCCTTCGATTGGAATAACTACAGAATATTACAGTAATCTGAAGCTAGATACAGCAACACAAATATTCCCTTGTTCTTACACTGGCGTTGTCCCTTTTGTATGGATGAACTATCCATCCTCAATGCTCTGTGGCTGCTCTACTCGAATGAACTGGTCAACCTCACCATAGCCTTGACTAGTGGTCCCACATGGTGCTGTACTGGATCAGTGCTTCTAGGTACATATCCTGTCTGGAGAGAGATTGTGAGGGACCTCAGCCATGTTGGCTAATCAATGCACTCGCTAGTCCCCTCAGTGTGGTTCAAAAGGTGTGTGTGGCAATAGGCTTGGACGCAAAGGCACATAGATCTATCTGTATTACGTTGACAGTAGTGTACGTTTCTCTATATGCTACAGTACATACTCCCCTCCCCACCATTCGGTCTTTCTTTCTCTCCATCTTTCTTCCTTCCTTTAAACCGTCTTTCTATTTTTTGCTCCCTCTGCTTTCTACCATTTCTCTCATTCTCTCGCTCGCTAATATGACTCGGAGAACTTTGTGGAGCGGCGGCCGCCGTGGCTCATAAACTTGAGAACAGCATAGTTATACGTGGTGGCCATCATGTAGATCAGCTGGGAGGGAGAGACGAGAAGACAGACTGGGGTGAGAAACAAAGTCAATGACCAGGAGGCCCTTGGGAGGCCGTTGCTATTATTGGGTGGCATCTGGCTAGATTTATGCAGTACTGTACCGTCACATTGCTTCACATTGCATACATCTACAAACAAAGTGAGATTGCTACGGCGCGCACAATTTCAGATGGCCGTGATACGTGCTGAATCTTCTCACACCCACTAATGAGCAATCCAAGTTTGGTGGAGTAGCTGAAAGGCATTAAGCCCTGTTGCCTCAGTGGAGAGCATGGCCTCATGACCCCATTACTGATTCCAACTGAGGTCAACTAGCCATCACATAATGACAACCACACCGATTGGATAAAACAGCTTAATGATTTGCAACAAAAACAAATCATTAGCTCTACCTACGAAGACTTAAACACCCTATAGAAGTCTTATTCTATCATCTCTGGTGCAAAATACCGTGTGGACAGAGTCTCTTGTGAGGCATTCCTCTCCTTTGTCCACAAAGCAAATGTGGCCCATGTCAGTGTGTGTCCAGCCAGAAGCTATAGGGCAGACTTACACCCTCAGGAAAAGTGAGTCAGAACCATGAAGCGTGGAGGAGGGATTACCATGGCAACAGATCAGCATGCCATGGCAACTCATGCAAATGATTCAAACATGGGGAATTCGGGATATAGGGCATCCAAAGCTTACCAATGCAATGAGGGTGGCGCCTGCCCCAGCACACGCAACAATGTACAGGTGGAAAGACAGGTAGAACTGGAAAACATGGAGACCGATCTCTGGTTAGTGATGATACTTTGATTGACACTCATAAAACATGTCCTTTCCACAATCAGCCTCTGTATAATTGCAGTACAGTGATGAAGAACGTTCTATTTTTGCGCTTTTGACAAATGTATATAACATTTTTTTTTTTTAAATAAGTAGTGAATAGGAAGGTTTATATGATATTCCTATTATATGAGGTTCATATGATGTGCGTAAAGATTTACAGGAGGGGGAGGGGGTTGCCGTTCTCACCTCGCTGGTGCTACAGACGTCTCCTAGTGTAGATCCGCAGGCTTTGCCGGGTGTCGCGTTCCATGGGATAATACCTACACGATCAGGAACAAGAGATATCGGTTTAGGAGCGACAACTGTGGCTTTAAGACAGGCCCCATTCAGGGCAGAGTGGCCAATCACTTCATTTGGTGGGTAAAACCAGTTGAGTTGACGGAATGCGATAGTAAGTGTTAACACGTCCTCTCATTCAGATGCATAACTGTTTATACCATCTTGTCATGACCTCCGCCGAGGTCGGTCCCTCTCCTTGTTCGGGCGGCGGACGGTGGTCGACGTCACCGGTCTACGAACCATCGCTGATCCATCTTTCATTTTCCATTGGTTTTGTCTTCTTTTTTTTCTACACACCTGGTTTTCATTATCCAATTACATGTTCATGTATTTAAGCCTCTGTTTCCCCCATGTTTGTTGTGAGTGGTTATTTCTATGTTCAGTTCGAATCATGATGGCTGGTTTTCTGACAGGTGCTGTGTTCACCCGTGCGTTATATTTACCCTTGGTTATTGGTCAAGTGTATTTGTGCCTTTGAGTAAAGTGCATTGCTCACTCATTTTGCTCTCCTGCGCCTGACTTCATGCACCAGCTACACTCACCTTCTGACACATCTGCCATTAAAGAGGACAGATGATGCACTGCTTCAGGGTGATGGTAACAGTCGTAAACATGATATGGATGTCGATGCAGTAAATGACTTAAACACCCTATAGATATTGACATGTAAAGGTTAAGTGTTGTCAGCACCCGTAGCGAAGGCATAATGTTTATAAGATACAGCCTACCACTGCCAAGTGGACGTATGTCACACTGCATTAGGCTCTTATGCAGGGCTATATCGTGATATGGCGAATATACGGACGTGTTTTTCCTGGACGCTATAGGCAGAATGGCCGTCACCTGAATATGTGTCACACTCCTAAATCAAATCAAATATATTTATATAGCCCTTCGTACATCAGCTGATATCTCAAAGTGCTGTACAGAAACCCAGCCTAAAACCCCAAACAGCAAGCAATGCAGGTGTTGAAGCACGTTGGCTAGGAAAAACTCCCTAGAAAGGCCAAAACCTAGGAAGAAATATGTGTGTATGTGTGTGTAAACTCATGAACCAGGTTGACATAATCACACGGATCAGTGTGTGTGTGTGTGTGTGTGTGTGTGTGTGTGTGTGTGTGTGTGTGTGTGTGTGTGTGTGTGTGTGTGTGTGTGTTACTGACTGACACTCACCGTACTGCCTGACGTCCACACAGATGGAGTCCGGATCGGTGATGTTGGCGATGGGGGACTTCATGGCAGCACAGGTAGTCCACATGTTGTAGAAGAGGAAGACTGGGATGGCTGAGAAGCCAAAGATCCCCAGGAAGGCCAGGCCCAGGATATATGTAAGGAACACAAACTGATGAAGAGAGAGAGAGAGGAGTTAGTGACATCATCATCCTCGTCGTTATCGTCAATCATCACACAAGCATTTCGCAACACCCGCAGTAACATCTGCTAAAAATGTGTACGTGTCTAATAGAATTTGACCATTGCCATTTACCGTCATTGTAATCTACTGCTACACAAAACACTGTACTATGTATAACTATCCCTCAATACAACGTCACCTAATGACCGAGGAGATTTAAACCCAAGCTCGTCATCAACCTTGTCGCCATATCGTCATCCACATTACCCTGATACACGACACAGTACCTGGTTAGAAGGGCGGAGACAGTTTCATACGACGTTAGCTTGGCGACACTCGGGAGAATACAACCGTCCTCATAGCAGCCTTAAAAGCTGATGTTACTGGACATCTGCAGCAATTACACTGAACAGGCTAGAGAGGACAAACTGTGCCAGTTACCCTCCAGGGTTTGTGTACAGCTGTATGTGTGTGAATGCATGCACGGCGTGTGTGTGTGGTTGTACGTGTGTGCATGTATTCATGAGTGCAATATGTGTGTGTGTGTGTGTGTGTGTGTGTGTGTGTGTGTGTGTATACATGCATGCGTGACCGTATTTGTGTGTGACCATATGGGTGGGTGTGTGTGTGTATTCATGTCTCACCGTGGCTGTGATGCAGCGGCCACACACGGTGGTCTTGAACTGGCTCTGCAGCTCCTTCTTGACGGCGCTGGTGGTGTAGAAGCCCTCAGCCAGCAGGATGATCCCATAAACAAAGAAGAAGGAGGCAATGCCGTAGATGACGTACTGCATGGTCTGGATCCTGCTCGGACGGATACAGTAAACAATGTGAAAACGGGCACATTCATATTGAATAACCTGGATAAGACTTGTTCAAAGACATATACCTTAACAAACGGTAAAGGTTGGCATATAGGTAAAGACATATAGGAGATACATACAGAGAAAGTAAGATCCCTTTCTCTCCCACACACACACACACACACACACTACCACACCACTCGCCCCCCCCCCCCCCCCCCCCCCACCCCACCCCACACACACACACACACACACACACACACACAACTTACACGATGGTGAGCGTGGCGTGGTCAGTGGTGATCTGGGAGAAGTGGTTCTCCAGCATGGTCAGTGTGCCGGTCAGCGCCACATGACCACACCCGCAGAACAGAGCCACGCCCGAGAAACAGAGGATGGTGGCCACCAGCGAGGCGTAGGGCACGCCGCCCAGACACTTGATGCAGCATTCGAAGCAACCTGCAGAGGGAGACAGAGAGCACCTTGCTGAGAAGGAGCAAAGAACTACATAGTTGGTCAACGTTTTTGTTGTTGAGCTACATTAGCCTAGAACTCAGCCTCTTGCTACATTATAATGTAGGCACACATTGCAACTATACTATGTATGTATTTGTCCTGGAGAGCAACGGTCACTGCTTAATTAATCATGAATTAGTGAATTCATAAATGCTAAATGTGATCCGATTTAGCAGCCCATGTCATATCTGACTGAGAAAGGGATTCACTGTATGCTGTAGCCTGAAACCCTTGAGGATTAGCATTCTTGCTAACCTGTGTTGAGTAAACAATGCTTGACAGAAACAACCAACTCACATTTACAGTAAAGTTGATACAGTAGTCTCATTGTCTCCAACCAAGAGCCACAACATGTCTTCTCTTCATCCATCTCAACCATATTGGAAACATTTTCACTTCATCATTGCAACTTTCATAGTTAGAATTGACACGCTCAAGCACCCAGGAGTGTTCAATTTGACGTGTGTTCGTTAGTACAAGCTCCCATCTTCCCCTCTACTTCCCCCAAAAATAATCCCTTTCCTTTGTCTTCATAGAGAAACCTTTTGACCAATGGCATGAATAATGCACCGTCTAATTCTAAATGAAAACCCTTTTAACCAATGGCATAAATAATGCACGGTCTAATTCTAAATAAATGATTGCTACTTATTGTCAGAGCAGTGGTTTCTGGGCCACAGGCAAACAGACCTGGGCCGTGTTCATTAGGCACCAAACGGGAGAAAACAGACAAACAGGGAGGGACTACCTGAACTTTTTTCATTTTCAGCTTGTTTTCGTTTTCCATTGCAACGCGTTTTTCTACGGTGTGCCATAATGAATACGACCCAGATGTGTGGAACTGCAGCTAGTTCAAATCCTCCCCAGCACACAGAGTGGTCAGATCTCCTACTGGATGTTCATAGAACGAATGCAGAACCAATGCTAACCAGTGCTAGCACCACGAGATGCTAGTGTTGACCTTTGACTTCAAGAATTGCTAGACTAGATCCCTGACCAGTCCTCTGTGCACAGCACCCAGTCATACCATCTAAATGGACACTACTAGTTCAACACAGGCAGGATGAGAGAGTTGAGGGGTATACTATATTAAATAGTATTGTGTCATATGGTGAGTCAATGGTACCCTGATATTTTGCTTTGCCAATGGCAGCTACAAAACTCCACAAAATCAAAACTCTATAGCGTCGCCATGGATTCCATTCTATTCGTTTTGTTTCAAGACCATTCAATCTGACGTGGCATCGGCAGTGCACTGTGATAAGCTCACAAAGAGTTACGGGCAGGGTTGTAATGAAGGACCATTGTGGGAGGCAGTGGAGCGGGTTTGACAGTGCCATGGTTGCTGGTTCCTCAGAGGAGGCAACAGCAGTGTTGTTAGAGGGGAAAAGAGAAAACGAAGGAAAGAAAAATGAGGGGAAAAAAACACATTACATTGAACACAAGTGCTAAGGCTTATGTAACTGCCCGTTATAAATAGCATTGCAAACGTGGGATGTTACATCGGGGAAGATATCGCACTCTTACATGTGCCACTGTTTCCATGACAACCTGCTCCAATTGGCATCTCTCACACTAATTACAGACCGGCAAATATCTCCAGGAGTGTTACGGCTCTTTCTTTCACAGTTATTCCTCCAAATAAACAAATCCATTGTGATTTTATACATTTTCCATTTTGGAGGAGGATGTAGCTATAGTTTATTTGTCGTACTCAATTGATGAGGCTGAAATGAGTGTCGGGACAGAACCCGACTGAAAAGAAGGGACCTATAGGCTATTCCGTTTCTATAGTGACGGGTGACAGAGTTGACTGTTAATGACATCCACAGGCCAACATCAATGGCATCCCATAATATCAGGCAAAGCATTTAGTCGCCCTCACTAGTGTTGCTTCCAACTGACGATTCACAGGACTATGGACTTCAACATCCACTGGATATCAACAGTTTGCTACAGGCATTGAGATAAGAGTGCTACAGGCATTGAGATAAGAGTGCTACAGGCATTGAGATAAGAGTGCTACAGGCATTGAGATAAGAGTGCTACAGGCATTGAGATAAGAGTACTACAGGCATTGAGATAAGAGTGCGACAGACTCTTGTCTGCATGCTAGGCCTAATAGTAATACTTCCAGACAGCACTAAGGTTGGCTTATCCAGAAAACACAAGGGGTTAAACCTAAGAGGCAGCTGCTGCTGAGCGAGAAGCTAAGACTCCAAGATGAGGCGTTGGTTGGTTGCATAAGAGTACGGAGATGGAGCGAGCGTTGCATAATGGATCTCTATCCCATTAATGTTAATGAAGTACCAAGGCATGGCATGGATGGCTGTGTAGGGGCCACTAACTACTAACTCCTCCCATCTCTGAGGAAAACCAGGCTAAATGACGGAACGCCAAATGGGTTGGTCGATCTGGAACAACTCGGTCTGGTTCCCCTGACTTGTGCCCCTAGTCAAAAGGACAAATGAAATGGTTTACTTCCATCTCAAAAGACAACCATCCTGGCAGAGCCCAAAAGGGATTGGTCGAAATGGGACAAACAGGTCGGGCCCCCTTCAGTCTTGTGCCCCCTCGTCAAATGGAATGGTCCACTTTCTGCTTTAAACTGTGGGCCTGAACATGCAACATCTGAGAAAAGAACCTGGCTAAACGACCAGAACTCAAAGGGGGTTTGTCGAAATTGGAAAAACAGGTCGGGCCCACCTGAGTCTTGTGCTCCCTTGTCAAATGGAATGTTCCACTACTACTCCACTTCCTGCTTTAAACGAGGGGCCTCATCCGGGGCTATGCTGCCTGTGGCAATGCGAGCTGAGCTGAGCGTTTATCATCACAGTTAAAGTGCACTAATGGGAAACAGACAGGCATGAGCGGACGGCCTCGGCGGACCAGAATGGAAATCGATGGGGCTATTCATTATAGGCGAATTTAGGTGACAGAGCGAGGTCGAGTCCATCTCTCTCACTTTGCCCTGGTTCTCTCTGGGGTGAAATATGAGAACTACAGGGCCCCAATAGAGCTATGGACAGAGACCTCAGACCAGACACAAGGCTACATATCTATATGCCCAGTAGAGCTATGGACAGAGACCTCAGACCAGACACAAGGCTATATATCTATATGCCCAATAGAGCTATGGACAGAGACCTCAGACCAGACACAAGGCTACATATCTATATGCCCAGTAGAGCTATGGACAGAGACCTCAGACCAGACACAAGGCTATATATCTATATGCCCAATAGAGCTATGGACAGAGACCTCAGAACAGACACAAGGCTATATACAGTGGGGCAAAAAAGTATTTAGTCAGCCACCAATTGTGCAAGTTCTCCCACTTAAAAAGATGAGAGAGGCCTGTAATTTTCATCATAGGTACACTTCAACTATGACAGACAAAATGAGAAAAAAAGAAAGAAAATCACATTGTAGGATTTTTTAATGAATTTATTTGCAAATTATGGTGGAAAATAAGTATTTGGTCAATAACAAAAGTTTATCTCAATACTTTGTTATATACCCTTTGTTGGCAATGACAGAGGTCAAACGTTTTCTGTAAGTCTTCACAAGGTTTTCACACACTGTTGCTGGTATTTTGGCCCATTCCTCCATGCAGATCTCCTCTAGAGCAGTGATGTTTTGGGGCTGTTGCTGGGCAACACGGACTTTCAACTCTCTCCAAAGATTTTCTATGGGGTTGAGATCTGGAGACTGGCTAGGCCACTCCAGGACCTTGAAATGCTTCTTACGAAGCCACTACTTCGTTGCCCGGGCGGTGTGATTGGGATCATTGTCATGCTGAAAGACCTAGACACATTTCATCTTCAATGCCCTTGCTGATGGAAGGAGGTTTTCACTCAAAATCTCACGATACATGGCCCCATTCGTTCTTTCCTTTACACGGATCAGTCGTCCTGGTCCCTTTGCAGAAAAACAGCCCCAAAGCATGATGTTTCCACCCCCATGCTTCACAGTAGGTATGGTGGTCTTTGGATGCAACTCAGCATTCTTTGTCCTCTAAACACAACAAGTTGAGTTTTTACCAAAAAGTTATATTTTGGTTTCATCTGACCATATGACATTCTCCCAATCTTCTTCTGGATCATCCAAATGCTCTCTAGCAAACTTCAGACAGGCCTGGACATGTACTGGCTTAAGCAGGGGGACACGTCTGGCACTGCAGGATTTGAGTCCCTGGCGGCGTAGTGTGTTACTGATGGTAGGCTTTGTTACTTTGGTCCCAGCTCTCTGCAGGTTATTCACTAGGTCCCCCCGTGTGGTTCTGGGATTTTTGCTCACCGTTCTTTTGGTGACCGCACGGGGTGAGATCTTGCGTGGAGCCCCAGATCGAGGGAGATTATCAGTGGTCTTGTATGTCTTCCATTTCCTAATAATTGCTCACACAGTTGATTTCTTCAAACCAAGCTGCTTACCTATTGCAGATTCAGTCTTCCCAGCCTGGTGCAGGTCTACAATTTTGTTTCTGGTGTCCTTTGACAGCTCTTTGGTCTTGGCCATAGTGGAGTTTGGAGTGTGACTGTTTGAGGTTGTGGACAGGTGTCTTTTATACTGATAACAAGTTCAAACAGGTGCCATTAATACAGGTAACGAGTGGAGGACAGAGGAGCCTCTTAAAGAAGAAGTTACAGGTCTGTAAGAGCCAGAAATCTTGCTTGTTTGTAGGTGAGCAAATACTTATTTTCCACCATAATTTGCAAATAAATTCATAAAAAATCCTACAATGTGATTTTCTGGATTTTTTCATAGTTGAAGCGTACCTATGATGAAAATTACATGCCTCTCATCTTTTTAAGTAGGAGAACTTGCACAATTGGTGGCTGACTAAATACTTTTTTGCCCCACTGTATCTATATGCCCAGTAGAGCTATGGACAGAGACCTCAGAACAGACACAAGGCTACATATCTATATGCCCAGTAGAGCTATGGACAGAGACCTCAGAACAGACACAAGGCTATGTTTAGTTCTCCACCTTCAATGATTCCCATGTTGTTTGGGTGGAATCTGACACTTTTATACAACCAACCTTCAACCAATTCAGACAAATCTGTCATTCTGCCCCTGAACAGGCAGTTAACCCACTGTTCCTAGGCCATCATTGAAAATAAGAATTTGTTCTTAACTGACTTGCCTAGTTAAATAAAGGTTAAAAAAATAAAATAAAATAAAAATAGACAAGAGTATGAAAAACCTACTATGGGTATATTTACAATTATAAACTGGTTGGCTGACAGCCGGATATGACAAAACATTTTTTTTTACTCTAGTAATTACGTTGGTAACCAGTTTATAATAGCAATAAGGAACCTCGGGTGTTGTATCCAGGCACTCTGTGTTGCGTTGTGCATAAGAACAGCCCTTGGCCATATACAACACCCCCTCGGGCCTTATTGCTTAAGTATAATGTTTGGTGAAGTATGGGAGCCTACGAGGCTCAGTTGGAGAATTACAATGGCAAAATAGGAAACTGTCTTTCGTTTGTGGTCTATATTTCTGCCAGCAGTGAGAGAATAGCAAGGGCCTCCAAAGGCTCTCGCAAACAACCCCTCTCAGTGGTTCTGCTGTCAAGAAGTTCAGCCTACTGCTTTGTGATGTAAGAGAGGGGGGAGAGACAGAAAATCAGAGAGAAAGCGAATGGGGCAGAGAGAGAAAGTAAGATGAAGAGAGAGAAAGAGGAAGCAAATGGGAGAGAGAGAGAGAGAGAGAGAGAGAGAGAACATGTGAAAGTAAGCAAAGAGCACTTTCTTTGGCCCGGGGGCCAGTGAATAGTGGTTGCCATGGCAGCATGTTACCCACGACCCAGTTGAGCGGAGCCTGTAGCTAGCTGACTACATCCCTCCACAGCTCCTCGCTTCCCTTCCCACGCGTACACAGCAGAAGGACATGAACTCCCCCTCGGGGGTCAGAGCAGAGGGCTCAGGGATGGGGACATGACTCCGAACCTCAACCTGAGCATGTTCTGAACGAGGTAGGGGAGAATGTGCGTGGTCCAAAAGTGGTCTGAACACTCTTGTCAGCCGGTCCCAATTCACTCTCTACCCCTTTCCTTTGGCACGTCAATGCAGATCTATAAGATGGAAGCAATATATCTCCACCACTACACACCTATCCAGAGCCTTCAGATCTGCAAACATGGAAGGGGTAAGGATGGTTAGGGGAGAATTGGGCCCAGCTGTGAGAGTACACAAAACCTGTTGTTAGAGCGACGACAGAGAGAGAACTGCGGCTCTGTGACTACGCCTACATCCATTATTCATTAGTCAGGTGATTGGTGATTGGTTTTTATCCCATTTGGAAAATGGGGCGTCCACAGCCAGAGGAAAAGCCACTTTAACGTTCATATGTTGATGGGTAAAAAACTAAAGCTCTGAAAAAAAGACACCTATTTAAAATAGCTACTGTACTTGATACTTTTCCAAGGGGATTTTCCTGCTCCAAATTATGAGTCACGTTATGACACACTTAGTAAATGACACCTTTAGTAATATGACACATTACTAAATATTACGAGACATGATGATGAAATGTTACAGTGACACAACTCTACATTGACTCGTTTTAGAGCCTAATAAAGTCGGTTATAAAGACTAGCCTTGTGAATATTTCACCGCCAGTCTGTTCTCTTGCCTCAGGGGCTATTCCAGTTTAGAAGCTCCGTATTCATTATAGGACAACTTCCTCTTGCATTGCATTGTGGGAAGACTCCCAACAGAGCTGTGTGGATCACCAAAGAGAGACATGTCCTTTCTACAGCAGGAAAGAAATGGCTCCTTCAATGAGGCGTCGATGAAAGAGAAACCCCATCTGTTTAAAAAGTGAACAGGTTCGGGGTGGAAAACAGGCACCCGACACATGTCATGATTAGAGATTCGTTGAATTTTGATCAATGATGACTAATACTTTCAGCATGTTCTGATATTTTAGGCTACTCCGTGTTTCTCATGTAGCAGTATGTTATATCCCTATTCTACAACTGCCAAGCACAACGATATAGACCAAATAAATAGTGAAATCCAACGGTTCTAACGACACGTGACAGCATGTTTCGGGCTATTTCTGTCGGATGTCAAAGGACAGTACAGTTAAGAGGATCACATGTGAAAAGTGACCTCCATCAAACTTCTCTGCCATATCCAGAGAACCTTTCCCACCTGACCCTGATCTGGTCTGCATCCTATAGCCAAGTTCTTACCCTGGTCCGGCATTAATATGAAGGACGCTAGGCGACAAGGTCCGTCCGTACCTGCTCACGCATAATTAAGTGTAATTAAGTGTACAGCTTTTAAATCCCCCCTCAGCACTCGTCTACGACACTCCTATAATTTGATAAATACTTTATCCCAGCAGTGATCCCTAACCCTGTGCACTTACTGTAGCCTTCGCTCTTTAGCTGTCGGCCTCCCTGCCTGCCTGTATCCCTGCCTGCCTGTCTCTCTGCCTGCCTGTCCCCCTTCCTGCCTGCCTGTCCACCCCCATCAGCCAGTGTACTGTTATGGGAAATCTGGGATAAACCTAGCCAGCTGTGCAGGGGACTCCCATCATACACTTATGCACACATTAATATACAACCGTACACAGAGAACTAGCTCTATGCAGTCAGGCACATGTAAATGGCATATAACCAGCTAGCACATTTGGTTTCTTGGAAGTTGTGGGAATGTACGTTTTTGGTTTCTCATTGATTCTGGGAACGAAGCCATACTTTTCCTGACCGGTAAAACTGAGAACATTCAGCCTCTCCTGGGAACATACATTTTTACATTGCAGGGAGTTTCTGATAACAACTTGCTATGGTTACCTGAACGTTTTCGTGGAAGGTTTTATTAATTCATTTGCTTAGGCATTAATCATTCAAACATTTATTGTTGATTCTGGCACAGCATCAGTGAGATTTGAACATATGATCTTCTGCTCTCTATCCATGGAATTAGTCCACTGAGCCGCCAGGATGGAGCTAGAATGCCATGTTATTTTTTTCAACTCAAAGCTGTTCATTTTAGTTTATTCAAACAGGCCCTGTTTCAAAGGAAACAAGCACTCATTAAGATCAGATGTGGCCAATTAGTGGGTGCGGCCAACACACCTGAAAATACTTAACAAGACAGAGGATAGAGAGTTTTGCTAACGCTGAGAATAGAATGTACATCTTTTTAAATCATATTTTTTGGACGTTACTAATGTTTTCTTGCAGTTTTTAAAGGAACGTTTTCTTAATGTTCTGAGAACATGACTTTAAATAGAACCATGAGGAAACCTGCAGAAAACATTATGCTAAAGTACTAAAATCCCAACAAAGAACATTGTTTCTTAGCATTCTTGGAACAATTTGAGAAACCTGCAGGAAACGTTATACTGAAATTCACACCTAAGAAACATATGGTTCTCAGAACATTATGTGCTAGCTGGGTATCCTGCACCATTCCCAGAAACATCGTGGGGAGGTTGTATGCAAAATAACCATAGGACAACCACACTCCAAAAGGAACACCTACGTGAAAATGCTGTTCATTGACTACAGCTCAGTGTTCAACACCATAGTGCATTCCAAGCTCGTCAATAAGATAAGGACCCTATTATTAAACACCTCCCTCTGCAATTGGATACTGGACTTTGACGGGCGGCCCATCCGCAATGCTGAACCTCAACACAGGGGCCCCGCAGGGGTGCGTGCTGAGTCTCCTCCTGTACTCCCTTGTTCACCCACGACTGCGTGGGTCGCACACAACTCCAACAACATCATTAAGTTTGCTGATGACACGACGGGGTGGTAGGCCTGATCACCGAGGACAATTACACAGCGTATACGGAGGAGGTCAGAAACCTGCCTGGCAGTGTGGTGCCAGAACAACAACATTTCCCTCAACGTCAGCAAGACAAAGGAGCTAATCGTGGACTACAGGAAATGGAGGGCCGAGCACACAAATCTACATGTACATACTAGAGGTCGACCGGTTATGATTTTTCAACGCCGATACCGATTAATAGGCCGATTTTTATATACATATTTGTAATGATGACAGTTACAACAATACTGAATGAACAATGAACACTTTTAATATAATACATCAATAAAATCTATTTAGTCTCAAATAAATAATGAACCATGTTCAATTTGGTTTAAATAATGCAAAAACAAAGTGTTGGAGAAGAAAGTAAAAGTGCAATATGTGCCATGTAAAAAAGCTAACGTTTAAGTTCCTTACTCAGAACATGAGAACATATGAAAGCTGGTGGTTCCTTTTAACAAAAATAAAAAAAATAAAAAACATGAGTCTTCAATATTCCCAGGTAAGAAGTTTTAGGTTGTAGTTATTATAGGACTATTTCTCTCTATACCATTTGTATTTCATATACCTTTGACTATTGGATGCTCTAATAGGTACTTTAGTTTTGCCAGCCTAATCTCGGGAGTTGATGGGCTTGAAGTCATAAAAGTCGTAAAAGAGCTGCTGGCAAACGCAGTAAAGTGCTGTTTGAATGAATGCTTACGAGCCCGCTGCTGCCTACCACCGCTCAGTCAGACTGCTCTATCAAATCATAGACCTAATAACACACAGAAATACGAGCCTTAGGTCATTAATATAGTCAAATCCAGAAACTAGCATTTAGAGAGAAAAAAAAACGGAGCGTTTATTCTTTCAGTGAAATACGGAACCGTTCCGTATTTTATCTAACGGGTGGCATCCATCCATAAGTCTAAATATTGCTGTTACATTGCACAACCTTCAATGTTATGTCATAAAATTCTGGCAAATTAGTTTGCAACGAGCCAGGCGGCCCAAACTGCTGCATATACCCCGACTCTGCATGCAATGAAACGCAAGAGAAGCGACACAATTTCCCTAGTTTAATATTGCCTGCTAACATGAATTTCTTTTAACTAAATATGCAGGTTTAAAAATATATACTTCTGTGTATTGATTTTAAGAAAGGCATTGATGTTTATGGTTAGGTACATTTGTGCAACGAATGTGCTTTTTTCGCAAATGCGCTTTTGTTAAATCATCCTGTGTTTGGCGAAGTTGGCTATCTTTGTTAGGAAGAAATAGTCTTCACACAGTTCGCAACGAGCCAGGTGGCCCAAACTGCTGCATATACCCTGACTCTGTTGCACAGAACACAAGAGAAGTGGCACAATTTCCCTAGTTTAAAGAAATTCATGTTAGCAGGCAATATTAACTAAATATGCAGGTTTAAAAATATATACTTGTGTATTGATTTTAAGAAAGGTGTAGATGATTATGGTTAGGTACACATTGGTGCATTCGCTTTTTTCGCGAATGCGCTTGTTAAATCACCTGTTTGGCGAAGTAGGCTGTGATTCAATGATAAATTAACAGGCACCGCATCGATTATATGCAACACAGGACAAGCTAGATAAACTAGTAATATCATCAACCATGTGATTATGTTAAGATGGACCGTTTTTTATAAGATACGTTTAATGCTAGCTATCACCTTACATTGGCTCCTTGCTGCAATCGCATAACAGGCAGTCAGCCTGCCACACAGTCTCCTCGTGGAGTGCAATGTAATCGGCCCTGATCGGTGTCCAAAAATGACGATTACCAATTGTTATGAAAACTTGATATTGGCCCTAATTAAAATCGGCCATTCCGATTAATCGGTCGACCTCCAGTACATACTGTATTACCTCAATCAAGTTCCAAGTTTTAATGTCAAGTGCACAAGTGCAGTGAAATGCCTTTCTTGCTAATTTAATCAAACACCAACTACCTCGTACCCAAGTACACTGTCTCTGTACCGGTACTCCTTGTATGTAGCATAGCATCGTTATTGTGCTATTTTATTTTATTATTATTGTGTTTTTTGCTATATTTGTGTATCTATTACTTTTATTCTATCAATTTTCATACTTTTTAACTGCATTGTTGGGTAAGGGCTCGTAAGTAAGCATTTCACGGTATTGTCTACAACTTGTTGTATTCGGCACGTGACAAATAAATGTAGATAACTTTATTTATTTTTTACACACACACACACAGTATCATTCCTATGGTGAAACCAGAGGGGTAAGAGTGTGGTCTACCCTTGTCCCTCAATCCTCAAGGTAAAGATTACGGTCCTCTGCTCTGAGACATTACATGAAAGTACGGCTCCATGCATTGTTTGCAGCGGTGTCGCATTAATTCACCAAAATTTAAGTCTGAGTCTCCAGCCAAAGGGTCTGGTACAGTCTGAATCGGGGTGGCAAAGGGCTTATGTAACAGACTTAGCTAATGCCCTTTCCATTGCCCCTGTCATGTGATTATGGCCATTCACATGGTCAAATTAAGCATTTACATTTCCACCAATGTCTTCTTCAGGTCAGTCAGTGGAGGGAGGTTTTCATACCTCACTGGTAAGGATGGACACTGGCCCAATGTAAAGTCCAGTCCATTTCTTACAGATGCCAATGGAATCAAAGATGGACTCCACAGCAGAGATTGGCCAGAGAGCCCCCTGTCCTTTCTTAGTGGTGGTTATTTCAACATGATGTTACATTGCGAATACAGATACAAGTGAACCAAAGTCATGAGAGAATGGTTTTACAAACAATTAGGGAATAACACACAGTCTCATGAAGCCCATTTCCATAGAATAGATTTCCATTCAATGTTTCCATTAATACACCATAGTCCTCTTTTGTCTTTTGCTCCATTTCACTCTCTTTGTAGTCACTGGGCAGAATCACATTGGCTGTCTCTCTTTATGATCCTGGACGTATTGATGTCATCGTTAACGATGACGAGAGTTAAATCGGGCACACTGAGATTTATGGGATGTGAGTGGAGCGAGCAGATTGGGCATTAGTAGGCGATGGAAGAGGGCCAAAGAGACTGGCAGGAGGTTGGCACGGCTGGCATTGCGTTGGAACAATGCATGCTGCTCCAACCTGTCACTCAGTGCTATTCGTATACCCACATACAGAGCATACTGTAGACAAAATTAACACACAGCATAAACACACTAATGTGCACACAGACACGTACAAAAGGACTAAAACATACATAATTTAATTCACACAGCCTAAGGAGCTGCATGTGGATACTCCCACTAAAATACATCTTATGCATGCATGCATGAATGCACACACACACACTCCCCAGGTGGAGGCTGACAGCGTGTGTGTGTGTGTGTCAGAGAGAGCAAGAGAGAAATTGTTCAAGGCCTTGGAGGTTAATTAAGATAGTGGAGATGAGAAAGAGATGACAGTGAATGGGTGAGAGAGGGATGTAGCAGACTGACTGAAAGAGCGATGGGATATGAAAGAGAGGGCGACAGAGTGAGACATTAGGAGAGACTGGGTCAAATAAATGAACAGAGAAAAAGAAAGGGGAAGATGGGGGGAGAGAGAGAATCGCCATGTAGCCAGCAGCATGAAAATCCTGCCAAGTGAAGGCGTCACTGTACACTCAGAAAAAATGGTTCTGAACGGGTTCTTTGGCTGTCCCCATAGGGGAACCCTTTTTGGTTCCAGGTAGAACCCTTCTAGATAGCACCTTTTTGTAATGAGAGACCTGCCTATTACAGCCATGATATGAGAGAGATACCAAGCCAACACACAAAGAACTAGGAAACCTGCTCACTCCTCCTTCGCCCCTTCTCACTCCCACCTCCACCTCCCCCCACGTCTATCAAACAACAGGTCTCCTGAAGGGGAGGGACCTTTAGATACACAGGGCCTCAGCTGGACCTTTCCTGAACCTTCTGAGAACGGAACGACTGTGTGTGTGAATTTCTGGGATCTTTTATTCCAGCTCATGAAACACGAGACCAAAACTTTACATGTTGCATTTATATTTTCGATCTGTGTAATTTTCACATACAAACGTTATATGTCCCAATCAAAATATGCTTTCCAAAAATAACATGGTCGTTGTGCTAGAATGTTCCTTTTGATTGCCGATATTCTGCATTTATCCGAGTGCCATCAGGTTTCATGTGTCCATGTAAACAGGATTATTAGGGAAATTGTTCTTCTTCCAAAGCATGCAAACGTTTTAAATCAAACTATTTTATTAATCTGACATTCCACAATAATTGCATTATTGCATTATTATGTGCATGTAACAGCACTCAATGTAACCAGGGAATTTCACACACACCACCTACATCCACTTATGCTGCAGTTGGATACATTGCATTGAGAATCTTTACACAGAGGTTCAGTACAGTAGAGGGTTTAGCACAAGGGAGCATAGCGCTGCGAGTGTTCTGCCTGCGTTAAGCTTGAACGGTAAGTGAGGAAATGTTCTACGACTCATATATTAAAACGGAACCCATCAGCGCTCCACTGTTACGCCCCATCGCCGTGGTGGTGATGATGTAATCCCTCACGGTTGTGATCTGAAGATGTGGACGGCAACGCAGCGGAGAGTTACGTAAGGGAGAACATACTACCCCTGCCCCCTCCCTCCTTTCCTGTGTGATACAGGGAGAATAGGAGGTTTATGCCTGGCTAAGTCAGTCTGACATCATCGAGAGAAAGAGAAGGAGAGAAAGGGAGGGGGAGACGTAGGTGAACTGACCGAGCGGAAAATGGTGACAGAGAGTGAGCGGAAGAGGAGGGAATAGGAAAGGCCAAAGGAGAGAGAAAGAGGAGAGAGAATAACTATCCTGTTTCATACAATAGGGTCAGAGACCAGTCCCTGTACTGAGGCACCACAGGTCCAAATAGTAGGGATATAGCCTATAATAATTTAAACTCTCTCGCTCTCACAGCCTCTACTATATTGGAGTACAATATAGCCCAACTGAAACCCCACCTAGCCTCCTCAAGGGGTTTGGCAGAAATACAGGGAGGGATGCCAACTGGGTGTTCGAAATCACAGCCAATGTGAGCGGTTGAGTTTGTCTTCGGCCTGAAAGGCGGGCGTGGCAGATGTCAGCAGAGATGTTTTATAGGCTACATTGTAAGGGACTTTGATGTCAGGTCACATCTTTGGTCAGATTACATTATGAATTTTGACGGATGCGTCAACTGAGGTGTTAGGCCTGCGAGAATGCTTTGGTTCGATCCCTCGAGGCCGCCTGGTTGCCCGAATCTACAGCTGTTACTGTGCAACTGATGTTGTTGGATCCCCAATGGAGGCGAGGCACTTACAACACACAAGCTTCTTACTTGACATGGCAGAGCTTCAACTGCTTGCCCTACTCACTCTAAATCTCTTCCTATCTTAGGGATGCTGAGGATTATGGTGCAACGTCCACAGTTGTAGAATATACTCCAGCTGTAGATCGTGAAGACATTGCCAGCCACACAGCCCCTTCCCTCACTGTGAATGCCATCCACAGCCATACCCCTAACCAATCCATAGGATATCAGGTGACATTCATTTCGTAGAGATGAGCTACATATCCTGTAGAAGGTTAGTTCTGCAAGTGTCATGTAAGATGATTCACCACAGGAGAACTTCCTAAGGAGATGTTTTACAGTATTGGGGAAGCTACTCTTAAAATATGGTTTACCAAGCTACCAGTTACTTCACACGGAAGTTAAACGACACTAAAGCTACCGGTAAGATAAAAGTATAGTTGACTTAACTAAAGTTACTTTGAAATTGTAGTTCACTACCGCCAAACTACTTTTTTGATCAATTATAATATCTAAATCTGAAATGTCATAGACTAGAAGTTGCCAGAACAGACCACTGTGGAGTCGGATGTTAACATCCTGTGTGATTTGGCCTATTAAACACAAAAACTGTGTTTTAGGTGAGAATTAGGCATGTCTGATGCTGAAAAAGGAAGGATGTTAATAGCCTACTTCACCCATTTTCTTTTTTTCTTGCAAAAACAGTAGTGTGCAGCTCCTGTAGTTAGCTACACTTCTATATACATGGCAAAACAGCAATTAACTACTGAAAACACTGTCAAGATTTGACTACCACCAAGCTGCTGCAAAATCTACATGTATAGTTCACTACTCCCAAACATTGATGTTATAGTGTTAGTTATTAGGTCAACGTAGGCTATTTGTTGGCTATGGCAAGCCTTATGACATGTAGCATGTATGCCTACTAAATGTAAATCGCCATGTAAAACATATTCAAATGTAACCACATCTGAACAACGCATTGAATGGATGGGGGATGGGGAGAGCCTTGGTGTATGTTGTACACTGTTTGGGAAAAGAAAGGTGCTATCTACAACATAGGTGTTATTCGGCTGTCCCCATAAGAGAACCCTTTGAAGAACCCTTGTTGGTTCCAAGTATAACCCTTTTGGTTAATTGGTTCCAAATAAGTGCATTTTGGGTTCCGTGTAGAACCCTTTCCACGGAGGGTTCTGCAAGGAACCCAAAATGGTTCTAACTGGAACCAAAAGGGGTTTTACCTGGAACCAAAAAGGGTTCTCCTATGTGGACAGCCTAAGAACCCGTTTGAAACCCTTTTTTTTAAGAGTGTAGGGTTATATGGCTAGAAACAGGAGGATGGATGGATGGGGTGGAAGGGTAAAGAAGCAGCCCTGAGGACACCGTTTTAGCTGCTACATAGCACTGGCCTCTAAGAACTGATTTAGGATCAGATTTGTGCATTCAACTCCTGACCTCAGCCACAGGGAGGTAATAGAACCAGCTGCTATTAGATTTAGTAGGCTGTAGCGCCAAGGGATAGTCTGTATCAAAATGATTGATTGAAATAGTGATTGTAAAATAGTGTAGCCTAATTGAGGTGATGGACAATGTTGCCTGTTATCTGATTGACGAGAGGTAATGACTGGGCAAGGGTGTTATTTTGCCCCAGTAACCTATATCACAAACAAATGTAGTCCCTATACACATTCCTATACATTGGGCAAATTGAGTCGGCCCCACCCCCTGCTTTGTAGCTGGACAAAGGTAACGACAACCCAACATATAGCGGAAACAATATTGTGCCTTGCGCATAGCCTACTATTTATAATTTGTCATTCCATGACCAATGGTGGTCGAAAGCTGCCGTTTTTACGAGAGTTATCATGTGAAATGAGAGGACCGAGCTCGGTATGTGTCAAGTGGAAAGGGACCCCAGTTTATGTGTCGCTGATCCCTTATTCCTAGATAGATGTTTTTTTTATGTAATTTTTTTAATCAACGCTCGCCAACATACGGGCGCCCTGCGCTGCATCCTCTTATACTCGAACAAAAGAACCACATCCTAATTTATCTATTCCATAAACCAAAGACAACAATGACAGTCACATTGACGACCACGTCTATGGCAAAATCCCTTTGTGAAACGGCTATTTCGCAATGATGAGATCCAATCTCGGCAGCAGTGGTCCATGCACCTGACCATTAGCCCACACCATTACGCGCACCTGAGACAAAAAATATATATATACAAAAGGAGACAATACAATGGAGACAACCCCGCCTTTGATGTGCCACACGAGTCATTTATCATTTTCACATGATTGAAAAACAGGGTAATGGTGATTCTACATGGCTGCAGCAAAGCAAGGCACATTGGCATTAACTCTGCTCCATAAAACCGAGTGCGCGCCTTCAGCCCTCTGTCTTGGTCAAGCAAAACATGTCCAAATAGAAATCAACGTTGATGCGACACACACACACAAAATAATGTCATTTAATATTCTTTGTCATTTGCAAAAGGCTCATAACAAAACACATGCCAGAGCAAGCCACCGTGCAGGAGAAAACAGCGCTTTTGTGTCACGTGAAGCGAAGCAATCGCAAGTAGGTGAAATCGCGCAGTAGTCTAACAGTACGGTTGAAACGCGCAAAAACGCTCCGTATCACAACAACGACCATTCCGTACCTTTGCTTTCTTCCCTCTCCTCTTGGGTTTCCTCTGTGGTAGACTCCATGACTGGCTTCGTCCCATCCATTTGGAACGTTTTCCTTTGAATACTTTTTCTCCCTGGCTTTTGAATTCTGACTTTGCTCTCTCTCTCTCTCTCTCTCTCTCTCTCCCTCCCTCCCTCCCTCTCTCTCTCTCTCTCTCTCTCCCTCACCCTCTCTCTCCCTCACCCTCTCTCTCTCCCTCACCCTCTCTCTCTCTCACCCTCGCTCTCTCACTTGCAAGCTTAGCTCCTCTGTATACACTAGGCTACAAGATTCAAAGGTCTTGTCCGATTTTGCACAGATTAGTGCTCCCTAAACGATGCCAGCTAACGCTTTAGCCGTATGTCACTTGCAATCCCAATTTGGCGATGAAAACGTCGATCATGGCAGATTTTTTGAGCGCCCATTCTATTTGATAGTATATCACGTGACCCATCCCTGCCTCCAGGCACATAGCATCCCTACACTTCTGGAAAAAAGGGTTCCAACAGGGTTCTTCAGCTGTCCCCATAGGGTAAACCATTTTTGGGGGGTTATTCCAGGTAGAACCCTCTTTGGTTCCAGGTAGAAACATTTTGGGGTCCAGGAACCAAAAAGGGTTCTTCAAAGGGTTCTCCGGACAGAAGAAGAACCCTTTAAGGTTCTATATAGCACTTTTGTTTCTAAGGGTGTACAGCTATATGACACAGGCGAGAGAAAGAAAACAAGCAAGAGAAAGAGAGAGAAAAGGAGAGAGAGATACAGATAGTGAGGTGGTCACCCCTCCAGGGTTATAGGTTACTGCACCGCAGGCTGTATCTGTTAGCACACACATGCACCAGTGTGCAAACTCACAGCACTGACACACAAAAATACACACACGTCAACGCTCACATATGCACTTGCACTAACGCACAGCAGCTACCACACAAAAACACACCGCCCACTCTCCATCTGGTGACTAGAGGGCTAGAAAGAGAGAGAGTGGGTGATCTACAGGGAGTATGAGAGAGAGAGAGAGAGAGAAGAGGAGAGAGGGAGAAGAGGAGATACAGAGAGAGAGAAAATAATGCAGAATAGTCTAGGCTTTATTTGATCTGTAGTATAGGCCTACAGTTTGGGGGGGTTGGGGGGGGGGGGGGGTTACAGACTTTCCCATCCTAACAAAATATTTGATATTTCATGCTGGACAAAGAATTACAGAGAAAAAACATATTCATAATTAATTTGAATTAATTTGCTGTGTACTATTGTTCAGCTCGTTTTCTAATAATACACACATCCTCAAACAAAGGGACGCCATCTGCCCCGAATCCTCTTAAATAAGGTATTAATTCTGATGCACGTGGCCTAATGCAGCTCAAATGCTTGGTGTCTAGCTGGACAAAGCCTAGTGCTCTGTCTGTTGTAGCAGAGCCACACAACTGTCCAGGAAAGGGGCTTTCAGAGCACACACAGGTGTTTTACAGAATGGCATCAGGAGTCCGACTCTGATGGTGGAAAGATCTTCATATGGAGGCTCAGGCTGGCTCTCTGAGCTGAGCACTGGGCAGTGCAGTTTAACCCTACAGCTAGGCTCCTGAAGGTTGAATATCGTCACACACACACACACACACACACACACACACACATCCTCCACCCCCACCTCCCACACACACTATCCAATCGTCATAGAGGGGGAGCAAACCGCAAACCTCCTGGGTGAACCTCAAGGTCCATTTCCCCCACATCCAATAATCCCTTATGCTGGGTCACAGATTAAGCACTTGTCCAGAAGATGAGATGCAGTGGGCCCTGGCACTCTCTCCTTCCGCACACATATAATACACACACACACACACACACACACACACACACACACACACACACACACACACACACACACATAATACACACACACATATACTACACACACACACACACTACACACACTGAGGTTCGGATCCAATCTGTTCCAATTTAGGAGATATAACAAGTCAAGCCAATACTGTATATCCTCTCTGGAAATCTCCTGCAGAATCAGACATTGGGCTTTGGTCAAGTAGAGTGGCTATCAGCCCCAATCATAGAATCCTTGACCATAGTGTCATACCAAAAACAGCTGTTCTAGTTATTAGATTTCTATGGTTAGTCCGTGGTTGGGAGGGACATTGGGGAATGGGGGGGATTTAATATCCCTGTATATTCATCCTCTGAATCCATATGACTGCATCCTGTATACTGGCTGTGAATTACCCACTAAGGACTAACAAATGCGGTCTAGACAGGCCAAGAACTAACTCTCTCTCGTTTTAGTGTGGCCCTCTGACACACTCTGGTCAAGGCCACCCTGATCACTAGTCTTTGCTGGCTCATTCTATGTCCCAGAATTCCTCTCTCTATTAAAGTCCAAAAACTGCACTGAACCAAAGATGTCAGCCACATGGCTACCCTTTAAAAATAACTCAACAATGGAACACTGCCTTTAATTCCTCAGAGGAAATGACTACTTACTTTCTTATGACCACAAAATAATAATAATTTAAAAAACTATGAATATGAATTCAGGAGCGGGACCGGGACCCCTCTCCTTCCTCATTACTGTGGAATAGAGAGAAACTAGAGCCACAATGGGTCGTCTCTCTCCCAGTAATGAGGCCATTACGGCTCCATTATGCCCTCCGATGTAGAGTTAATGGGGAGAAAGGAACAGTCTGGCCTCCCTTTGATGTCCCTGGAAACAACACTGCAGTTATGTCCTCCAATTCTGTCCCACTCCCAAAGCACCTCCATTTTGGAAATCGGTTTGCAAAACTTAACCAATTCGTTAAAGGATATTTATGTATATCTGACTTGGCAAACTGGATCGGTCCGATCTTTCACAAGTCAACATGTTTAATTCAAATATCGACTCAACATCAGAGAGATTATGTTAGGCCGAGGGGATGTTAATTGCTGTTGCTATGGTGACATGTCAACATGACGACAGCCATAAGCTGATTGAAATCTATGAAACTAACTATGCTATCGGTTCCTAGGACACGTCCTCCGTGTTCTCTCCGACAGCCGAAGTCAATAAATTGCAAATCTTTGAAATCCTGAGCCTAATATGGATGGCTGTAAAGAGAGTCTATATATAGTCAACCCTGTGGGTGGATGTTCTGTCTAGGCCAGAGCTGCCCAACCCTCTTCCTGGAGATCTACCGTCCTGTGGGTTTTCAGTCCAACCCTAATTTATCACACCTGATTCTACTAAGTAGCTGCTCAACAAGACCTTAACTAGCTGAATCGGATACGCTAAATTAGGGTTGGACTGAAAACCAACAGGACAGTGGATCTCCAGGAAGAGGTTTGGGCAGCCCTGGTCTAGGCCATCAGCAGTTCAACTTATGACATGGTCTGTAGACGATCTCCCCAGAGCTAGTGGATGGCCACCCAGACAGAGGCTTTAGAACAAACAGTCATGTTTTTGTTTACGCCTCAAGCTCTCTCGGTCTCCCTCCCTCTCAAGAGCTATTTAAAGCCCCCGAAGACCTGCCTCCCCTCCACCGCTTGCGGGGCTCTCCATCCATTAGAGAAAACAACAGGATTTTCTCAATGCACCAAGAACAACAAGCACACCACCCCTAGAGGCATTCTGCATGCACCTGCATCATCCCAAATGGCACCCTATTCCCTCATTAATGGTACTCTAAAAGTAGTGAGCTACTGTATATAGGGAATAGGGTGCAATTTCAGACACGCCCATGTTATTGGACAAGTTCCCATGATTCTCATGACCCCCATTAGGTCACCCTACTGCAGCCTACCGTGTTTCCTCCAATGGGCGGCCCTTGTCTGACCCCTGAACCCTCTCTGAACCGTCGTCGGAGTCTAGTGTCCTACTAACCTGGGATAGCAGCAACCCGTCCAGTGATGGTGTGTGTCTACTGCTTATCGGGTGGGGATGCAGTTTCATCAACTGATCACAAACACCAGAAACCAAATTAATACACACACACACACACACACACACACACACACACACACACACACACACACACACACACACACACACACACACACACACACACACACACACACACACAATCTGGGAGTGGGCATTAGGAGCCTCCTGCTGACGCTTTAGTCTAATCCTGGCCATTTTAATTGCCTTTGCTCCCTGTAAAAGGGAAACGTTGGCTGGGAGAAAACCAGTGGATGTTCTGATTAAGTCAACCACAGCTGGAACTAGGGGGACATGGAGGGCTGTGAAACAGCAGCGACTCCTATTCTGCTCCCCTGGTTAGACGGGGCAGAGCGGACAGAGCCGGCCACACGGGACGTAATCTGGCAGGATGACCCACTTTCCTGCCAGGCCATTCTCTGCGCGCTCTCGCCCCGCCCCTACGCTGGTGGTCGCTAAGGAGACGCCTAGCTCCCTCTCATCAGGGACTCTGAACGTGGATGCTGTAAAGAGTTAATCCTTAGTAACCAAACACACAAACATCAACGGAGTTGTAGGTTCTGGCGGCACCTTTCCCAATCCTGCCGACAACCTTGCCTGCTCATACTCACTCCCCACAGTTTTACTAGAGCAAACACCCACATACAGATCCACTCTCACACATGTACATCCATGCAAACTCTGATGGTCGCGTCTGACTTGGCTCTCAGACGCTGCCTAAATGAAAACACCCGCAACTCTAGTTTCCTCACCTTAACTCTGGCTGAACTATACTGTGTGGGCCAACAATTTCCTGAGCCAGCATCCATCCCTAGACATATAGGGATGTGAGGGGAGTTACATACGTAGGGGAGTTACATAGGGAGGGGAGGGGAGTTACATAGGGAAGGGAGGGGGGAGTTACATAGGGAAGGGAGGGGGGAGTTACATAGGGAAGGGAGGGGGGAGTTACATAGGGAAGGGAGGGGGGAGTTACATAGGGAAGGGAGGGGGGAATTACATAGGGAAGGGAGGGGGCAGTTACATAGGGAAGGGAGGGGAGTTACATAGGGAAGGGAGTGGAGTTACATAGGGAAGGGAGGGGAGTTACATAGGGAAGGGAGTTACATAGGGAAGGGAGGGGAGTTACATAGGGAAGGGAGGGGGGAGTTACATAGGGAAGGGAGGGGAGTTACATAGGGAAGGGAGTGGAGTTACATAGGGAAGGGAGTTACATAGGGAGGGGAGAGTTACATAGGGAAGGGAGGGGGGAGTTACATAGGGAAGGGAGGGGGGAGTTACATAGGGAAGGGAGGGGGGAGTTACATAGGGAAGGGAGGGGAGAGTTACATAGGGAAGGGAGGGGGGAGTTACATAGGGAAGGGAGGGGGGAGTTACATAGGGAAGGGAGTTACATAGAGAGGGGAGTTACATAGGGAAGGGAGGGGGGAGTTACATAGGGAATGGAGGGGAGAGTTACATAGGGAAGGGAGGGGAGAGTTACATAGGGAAGGGAGGGGGGAGTTACATAGGGAAGGGAGGGGAGAGTTACATAGGGAAGGGAGGGGGGAGTTACATAGGGAAGGGAGGGGAGTTACATAGGGAAGGGAGGGGGGAGTTACATAGGGAAGGGAGGGGAGTTACATAGGGAAGGGAGGGGGGAGGAAGGGAGGGGGGAGTTACATAGGGAAGGGAGGGGAGTTACATAGGGAAGGGAGGGGAGTTAAATAGGAAAGGGAGGGGAGTTAAATAGGAAAGGGAGGGGAGTTACATAGGGAAGGGAGGGGAGTTACATAGGGAAGGGAGGGGAGTTACATAGGGAAGGGAGGGGGGAGTTACATAGGGAATGGAGGGGAGAGTTACATAGGGAAGGGAGGGGGGAGTTACATAGGGAAGGGAGGGGAGAGTTACATAGGGAAGGGAGGGGGGAGTTACATAGGGAAGGGAGGGGGGAGTTACATAGGGAGGGGAGTTACATAGGGAAGGGAGGGGGGAGTTACATAGGGAAGGGAGGGGAGTTACATAGGGAAGGGAGGGGAGAGTTACATAGGGAAGGGAGTTACATAGGGAGGGGAGAGTTACATAGGGAAGGGAGGGGAGTTACATAGGGAAGGGAGGGGAGTTAAATAGGAAAGGGAGGGGAGTTACATAGGGAAGGGAGGGGAGTTACATAGGGAAGGGAGGGGAGTTACATAGGGAAGGGAGGGGGGAGTTACATAGGGAAGGGAGAGTTACATAGGGAAGGGAGGGGGGAGTTACATAGGGAAGGGAGGGGAGTTACATAGGGAAGGGAGGGGAGAGTTACATAGGGAAGGGAGTTACATAGGGAGGGGAGAGTTACATAGGGAAGGGAGGGGGGAGTTACATAGGGAAGGGAGGGGGGAGTTACATAGGGAAGGGAGGGGAGAGTTACATAGGGAAGGGAGGGGGGAGTTACATAGGGAAGGGAGGGGGGAGTTACATAGGGAAGGGAGGGGGGAGTTACATATGGAAGGGAGGGGAGTTACATAGGGAAGGGAGGGGGGAGTTACATAGGGAAGGGAGGGGGGAGTTACATAGGGAAGGGAGGGGGGAGTTACATAGGGAAGGGAGGGGAGTTACATAGGGAAGGGAGGGGAGTTACATAGGGAAGGGACGGGAGTTACATAGGGAAGGGACGGGAGTTACATAGGGAAGGGCGGGGGGAGTTACATAGGGAAGGGAGGGGGGAGTTACATAGGGAAGGGAGGGGAGTTTGAGGGTTCAAGAGACTCCAGGACAAAACACTGAGATCCCAGGAATGGAGACACATTGGGATAAAAGTGTCTGAATAACACAGGGGACAGGTCACAACTCTCCTCTCGAGAAGCAACCACTGTTTGATAAAAACAGATCATTAATGCATTTTGCTTTCCCGTCTATCTTGTGCAACATCTTCTGGTCAGAGAGCTCAAAAGCCAAGGAGCTGAGGATGGAAATCGAGGCGGCAGTCTGGGGTCTCCCAATATCTCACCGCCGTCTTTGCTGACATGCTAAACCCAGCCCTCCTACTCCACCCCCCCACTGTTTTATCTGACTAGCCCCGTAATCCCTCTGGCCCTCTGGCCCAGATACTGCAGGCAGCGCAACATGATGTCACATCACCCCCCCCCCCCCCCCCACCCCCAACATTTCATATATCCCCCAGGAAGCCAGGGTCACATGACCAGGGCCTTTGCTTCAAAACAACCCGCCCCCCACCACCCAGGATAATGTCGCACCTGCGCCTAGCCTGTCGCTCCAACGGAATCCTTTACAGTGATCACTCAGAGGCCAAAAATAAGTCATTTTGCAGGAGGTTAGTATCATCATCGTCATCGTTATGGTTCCCTTGTAGATGCAAAGAAAGATTGACACGGCTACAAATAGGCATGCTCGGCCTGTATGTGTGTGCATGTATGTGTGTGTGTGTGTGTGTGTGTGTGTGTATGTATGTACGCGCACATGAGTGTCCCCAGATCACACGTGGCAGGATTGAGACGGTGCTTTTAAGCTTCCAGCATACAAAGCTGTCGCTATGGCAACAAGTTATCTCAACAATCCATCCATCCATCTTCCCATCTCAGAGACCAGAGAAACCAATGGTTGCATGAAAGTCTCAGAAATGGCTCCTACCACGGGATTGGCTACATTAGCCAGACAGCCAATGGCGGTCATGGAGATTTCTTTACAGTGAGAAGTGGGGTAAGAGAGGAAAAAGAGAGGAGTAAGACCTCCGCTCCGGTTCTCCATTTACCCAAATATCCTACGTTAGTTTACCAAGTGTGTGTGTGTGTGTGTGTGCACATGTTCATCAAGTGTGTGTTGAAGAGGCTCTTCGCTGTTCAACTCACAATAAACAAATGGCCATTTATTTTATTTAACAATTATTTTACCAGGTAAGTTGACTGAGAACACATTCTCATTTACAGTAACAACCCGTGGAATAGTTTCTGGGGAGAGACTGGGGGATGAAGGAGCCAATTGGAGCCATCTCTGTCTGTGAAGCGCTTCATGAAGCAGTAAAGCAACCGTTTCCTAACCAACCACCGTTTCCTAACCAACCAGAGGAGAGCAAAGAGAGAGGTGAGCAAAGAGAGAGGAGAGCAAAGAGAAAGGAGAGCAAAGAAAGAGGAGCGAGATGGCTCTTATTGGAGAGGTTGGCTGACAACTAAGTGAGGTCCTCGTGGGTAGTCAGTCAGTGTCATAAATCAAACTCTTTGCTCACACTGCAAGCAGAAACAATTTCACTACGAGAATATTCCCAGTCTCTGTTGGGGCAGAGCGTAGTCTGCCATCAGACTCCATGGATACACAGTGCCGGGTCGGCGGAGAATGTCCAGAGTAAAATTAATTATTCCAAGGCCACAGCTGGGACAGAACACTTGGATTCTTTCCCATCCATTTGGGCTACAACAGGGGCCAGGACACACTGTTACCGCATTCCCTTAATTTATTAGCGTAGACAGAAAAAGCTAACATAATATAAAACAGAATACAAAAAAAAACGATTTACTATCTGTAGCCTACTACATTATTTAGACCTATTAGTTTATTGGATTATCATTTTTTGTTGTTACGTAAAGTCAGCCAAATCACAGAAAATGCTCAGCACTCATGCATTAGACAGTAGACTAGATTAGGCAAAGGAACTATGAGAGCGCAGTTCAGATGATAGAATTTATACCTGCCACCATAAAGAAAATCACTTAACATCGCCTTAATCTTGTCAATTGATCGTGCGTGTAAACTACGTCTATGTGCCCACTAAATAGAGCACTCTATCTTGCTGAAAACCATTGTTATGACATTAAAAACAAAAAAAAGACATGTATACTCAAGTTTTCCAGTTGAAGAAAAGGAAAGTATTTGGGTATTAATAATTGCACCTACCCATTTTGTTACTTTCGTAGAATTTCAGTGCTTGGCCGATGCGATGTGACAAAAAGTTATGCAAGTGGGGAACTGTTTCGTGCAGGGCGCGCGCTGGAGCACCAGTGCGCGAACGCTCTCCCCGAAATCAATGCACCCCATACCGCAGGGACGGGGGAAGGGTGAGTGACGTCGCTGCTGGGCCTTGGGCCCTTTTCAGTCAATAGAAAAGTGTACTAATGTCTGCAACAACATTGCATTCAATATATTTTGATCTATATAATAACATGCTTGATGTAGTATTTTAATTTTGTATTTAACCTTTATATAACTAGGCAAGTCAGTTAAGAACAAATTCTTATTTACAATGAGGGCCTACCCAGCCAAACCTCGGCCAATTGTGCGCTGCCCTATGGGACTCCCAATTACGGCCGGATGTGATACAGCCTGGATAGTAATGGTTTTTTTGGGGGGTTGTTTTTGTCAATACTGTTACAGTGCCTTTCTTTTTGTCAAATTGAATAAACTTGAATGGGACAAGAGAAGTAACATCAGTGTTTATGGTAGGGGAGGAAATGATCTATATAATATCACGTGACCTCTTGGCTTGGCCTCCATGGCCAGTGGGATAAGAGTGAAATGCCAGGTGACGCAAGACCTCTGCAGCTCCTACCCTACACAGAACGCCACCAACGGTTTGCTGCACCATGACCCCAATGTAAATGTCAAGCGTGTGTAGATGTAACTCACTAGAGTAGAGGTCTGGTTCCGTGTGCTGGCCCCTTTTCTAGCAGTTGGACCAGCTGATTACCTGTGACAGTAAGTTGCTTTAAAAATCAAAGCCAAAACCTTCACTACAGCTATGCCGGAATCCACTGAGTGGCTGGATTCTCATATATAACAGACTCAGACCAAATTAAATCAAAGTACCAAAATTCTATTTACAGGGACATAAATGATCATTAGCCTCACTGAAACAGAATTTGACATTTCAAATCTGATAACGTATTTAGAGTTTCAATTCATCACAAACATTCTTTATTAGAAACTATATCAACAATCTATTAAAAAAAATACAAACGATTTTGATATAAAACAGACACGTGGGAAGAAACCAACACATTGTTCTACCTGAGCCGCTGCGACAGATACAACCCATCTGAATGTTGAGAAAGAAGCAGACAAACATTGGGGCGGAGGCTATTATGCAGTATCTGGAGATGATGAAATCAAAACCATCTCTTTCTTCATTTATGGTTGAATGAAATAGGAAAGAAATCCCCCCCAAATAAAAAATAAATATACAAAAAACTACCTTGACAGCAATAATAGGATCATAGATTGAAAGCTACCTGGACATGAAACCATGTTCGTTGACAGAACAGGTAGCCTGAAAAAAATATTTCACTTTTGAGTCTAAACTCAATTTGCTGGGGGAGCTTAAACATTTATGCAAATTGTGTATACTCGTCCTCTTCTTATGAATTTGTCATCATTTCATTGTGAAACCAGAAGAACAGAAATAACTGTCTAAGAATGACAGAACCCCCCCCCCCCCCCCAAAAAAAAATGTTGGTTGACTTAAAATTTTATGGTGAGAGGGGAATGTTTAGGCACAGTGATCAGGTTGCAGGGAGTACCTCTCCGTTTCGATCAGTTTCCTCCCTACTGAACATGACCCAGTTTCCCAGCTCTGTGTTTCAGGGGGTTGTCTCATCTGGAACTGTGTTGGTGGGCTCCATTGGAAGAAGATGGATGTCCGTAGTGGAGCTACAGTTTTAGAGGGATGACGGGCCAGTATTTGGGCTGTTTCTTGTCACAGTTTCTGTCGAAGGTGAGCTGCATGGCCGTCTCCATACCATGGACCTTTGCCGCGTCTTCCCCGTACAGCTTCTTCATCTCAGCGCCTCGGCGCTCGCCCGGCCGCTCAGAGGGGGGCAGCGACCTGCCGTGCCAGGAAATTCTGTGCATGTCCTGGTCGGCCAACACGTAAGTATCCTGCTGCTCTGCCTCCAGCTGCTGCTGCTTCTCTGTGGGGAGGAACACAAGACACAAGGCGTTTAAAGTCAGCCTCAGAATACTTCACAATTCATTACATGTAGTTGTAATGGTGCGTTAAGTTGTGTACTTATACAGCAATATGATCAAAATACCATATGACCGTGGTGTTAGGGGGTTATTATAGAGTTATTAACACTCATTGTGGAATTTTTAGATGTAGAGACTGACACACACACACTCACTGAGCTCCTCCTTGTGCCGCTCAGTCTGGGCAAAATACTGGCGCAGCTCCTCTGTGATCTCCATGTTGCTGACATCACATTCGATTTCGCTGTCCGAGCCACTTTCCCCGTCCCCCTCCTCGTCATCTGCACCCCCCTCCAAATCCTCTTCCACATGGTCCTTAGCAGTCTCCTCTGCTCTCCTCCCTCCACCCTCTCCCCCATGCCAGTCTGCGTAGCGTTGGGGGTACCCTGGCCCATAGGCAGCCTCCCAGGCCTTTCTGTAGGCCTGCCTGTGTCTCTGGTGCCAGTTCATAGCCTGCTGGTAATGCTGCCAGTAGTGGCCATACACAGGGTGGGCAAACCAGGAGTAGATGCTACAATGCTCCTCCTGTCCAGGACAACAGAGGATGGATGAGATTGTCATCACCATGATTCATTGATAACACCCAACCAACATACATTGTTTCATCAATGTTTAACGTGCAAAACTAACCAAAAAGTGCAGAACTAGGCTAACCAAAAAAGTCCAATGTGGCATCTTGATTCTAGAAAGGCACCTTACCATGGTGGTGCTTCTCCTGCAGCGTGGTTTAGATCGCAGCTACAGTCTAGTCTGTAAAGGGAAATGTATTGTCATAAAACACTTCATTTCAAAACTTGTACTAGCTAACGTTAGCTGGCTAGCATAGGCGCTCCAGGGGAGCCATAGCGAGCAAATTATCAGCAGCTAGCAATGACATCATCAAAACAAAGATGGAGGCAGCTGGCGGTTAGACACACCAGAAATAAAATAGATATGTCCTCAAACGTCAATAGCTATAACATTATTATAGACGGTAACTCATTGTGAATAAATGCACTATACGTTATAACGTATATAGCTCGTTACCTTCATTTAGTGCAGTACACTCAAACGCTGACAAACGCATACGGCAACCAAGAACAGGGAGAAAAAAATATCCCAGAAGCCTTTGAAAAAAAGAAGCTATTTAGTTCACGACTACATGGTGCCACCTAGTGGATAGTAGTTCAAACTAATACATAGAGAGCCAGTCGGTTAATTAATCAGATGTGTAGCGCAAGGGCAAAAACCAAAACGTGCAGACATGGAGGGGCCCAGGACCAGGTTTGGTAAAACACTGGTCTAGAGAACTTTACCTGTCAATTGGCAGTGGCACACACACACACAGGTGCCGAAGATTTGATATGCAATTTGTGCGTCATACATGTGCTCTGCTACAGCTGTAGTCCAAATTAAATTGTTTGTTTTTGTTGTCATTAGAATGTTTGAGTGTTCAGTGTTGACTACAAAATATGTTGTAAACTATTCAACCTCATACTGTACAATCATTGCATCCATTTAGCCTTTACCAATCAAAGTGGCAGGGCCAGACTGTCGAAATGACATTGTGGCTTTTAAGCATTTGGAGTGTCAGTTTGTCTGTAACAGCTGAAATGTTGAAACATGATGGTCTACTTCCTCCCAGACAGCGCGTCAGGCACACATCCGAACCAACTGGTTTTGGTTTGTCTTTTGAGCATGACGGACGCAAGATCGGTTTTATCAGAGCAGGTAAGCCTAATAATAACAGTAAAAGTTGACATTCTAGTTGTAACATTTGAAGAATTGGCGATATTTTGAAATCTTTCCTCTCAAACAGGACATTCTAAAGAAAATAGAGGAAACAAGAAAACGATTCCGTATCGAATATGCACAAGGTGAGCGCTCTGGTTTCTACTTGTTGTCCTGGAACAGCTGTTTGTGGATAGAGTACAGTCGTGGCCAAAAGTTTTGAGAATGACACAAATATTAATTTTCACAAAGTCTGCTGCCTCAGTGTCTTTAGATATTTGTCAGATGTTACTATGGAATACTGAAGTATAATTACAAGCATTTCAAGCGTGTCAAAGGCGTTTATTGACAGTTACATGAAGTTGATGCAAAGAGTCAATATTTGCAGTGTTGACCCTTCTTTTTCAAGACCTCTGCAATCAAATCAAAATCAAATCAAATTTATTTATATAGCCCTTCGTACATCAGCTGATATCTCAAAGTGCTGTACAGAAACCCAGCCTAAAACCCCAAACAGCAAGCAATGCAGGTGTAGAAGCACGGTGGCTAGGAAACACTCCCTAGAAAGGCCAAAACCTAGGAAGAAACCTAGAGAGGAACCAGGCTATGTGGGGTGGCCTCTTCTGGCTGTGCCGGGTGGAGATTATAACAGAACATGGCCAAGATGTTCAAATGTTCATAAATGACCAGCATGGTCCAATAATAATAATAAGGCAGAACAGTTGAAACTGGAGCAGCAGCACAGTCAGGTGGACTGGGGACAGCAAGGAGTCATCATGTCAGGTAGTCCTGAGGCATGGTCCAAGGGCTCAGGTCTTCCGAGAGAAATAGAGAATTAGAGAGAGCACACTTAAATTCACACAGGACACCGAATAGGACAGGAGAAGTACTCCAGATATAACAAACTGACCCTAGCCCCCCGACACAAACTACTGCAGCATAAATACTGGAGGCTGAGACAGGAGGGGTCAGGAGACACTGTGGCCCCATCCGAGGACACCCTGGCATGCTGCAATCTGCCCTGGCATGCTGTCAATTAAATTCTGGGCCACATCCTGACTGATGGTGGCCCATTCTTGCATAATCAATGCTTGGAGTTTGCCAGAATTTGTGGGTTGTTTGTTTGTCCACCCGCCTCGAGGATTGACCACAAATTCTCAATGGGATTAAGGTCTGGGGAGTTTCCTGGCCATGGACCCAAAATATCGATGTTTGTTCCCCAAGCCACTTAGTTATCACTTTTGCCTTATGGCAAGGTGCTCCATCATGCTGGAAGAGGCATTGTTTGTCACCAAACTGTTCCTGGATGGTTGGGAGACGTTGCTCTCGGAGGATGTGTTGGTACCATTCTTTATTCATGGCTGTGTTCTATTCAAAATTGTGAGTGAGCCCACTCCCTTGGCTGAGAGGCAACCCCTCACATGAACGGTCTCAGGATGCTTTACTGTTGGCATGACACAGGACTGATGGTAGCCCTCACCTTGTCTTCTCCGGACAAGCTTTTTTCCGGATGCCCCAAACAATCGGAAAGGGGATTCATCAGAGAAAATGACTTTACCCCAGTTCTCAGCAGTCCAATCCCTGTACCTTTTGCAGAATATCAGTCTATCCCTGATGTTTTTCCTGTAGAGAAGTGGCTTCTTTGCTGCCCTTCTTGACACCAGGCCATCCTCAAAGTCTTCGCTTCACTGTGTGTGCAGATGCACTCACACCTGCCTGCTGCCATTCCTGAGCAAGCTCTGTACTGGTAGTGCCCCGATCCTGCAGCTGAATCAACTTTAGGAGACGGTCCTGGCACTTGCTGGACTTTCTTGGGCGCCCTGAAGCCTTCTTCACAGTAATTGAACTGCTCTCATTGAAGTTCTTGATGATCCGATAAATGGTTGATTTAGGTGCAATCTTACTGGCAGCAATATCCTTGCCTGTGAAGCCCTTTTTGTGCAAAGCAATGATGACGGCACGTGTTTCCTTGCAAGTAACCATTAATAACAGAGGAAGAACAATGATTCTGAGCACCACCCTCCTTTTGAAGCTTCCAGTCTGTTATTCGAACTCAATCAGCATGACAGAGGGATCTCCAGCCTTGTCCTCGTCAACACTCACACCTGTGTTAACGAGAGAATCACTGACTTGATGTCAGCTGGTCCTTTTGTGGCAGGGCTGAAATGCAGTGGAAATATTTTTGGGGGATTCCGTCAATTTGCATGACAAAGAGAGACATTGCAATTAATTTCAATTAATCTGATCACTCTTCATAACATTCTGTAGTATATGCAAATTGCCATCATACAAACTGAGGCAGCAGACTTTGACACAAATATACATTTTCATTCTCAAAACTTTTGGCCACGACCGTAGACTAAAGTAGGATTGCGCAACAACAGCAAACATTTCTCCTGAGAACAATGAAATCCATGTGCATTTACACCTTTTTAAGTGTATATCAACCTAGAGGTGTGTGTGTGTGTGTGTGTGTGTGTGTGTGTGTGTGTGTGTGTGTGTGTGTGTGTGTGTGTGTGTGTGTGTGTGTGTGTGTGTGTGTGTGTGTGTGTGTGTGTGTGTGTGTGTGTGTGTGTGTGTGTGTGTGTGTGTGTGCAGTATATGCCACTGTTTTGATGCTGCATAGTTGTCCATACCAATCATAAGTCGAGTATTTTAACCTGAAACTATCACACGTTTTAAGCCCGAAGCAGTGCACTGCAGCTCAACTGGATTCAATGTACCACACAAATGCACAGAGTAATAGTACTGAGCGACATCCATTTTCCCACAGACTCATCAGACAAGTATGACTCCAGGGATGTGGACAGGTTATGGAAGGATGATGTTTTGGTTGATGGTTATCTGGAGTGGCGCCACTTTGAGGTGGAGGAGACCTTGAAGATGATCGATGAGAGTCTTCAGTGGAGAAAAGAATTCAAACTGAATGGTGGATTAACCTTTGCCTTTACAGGGACTTGATGTGAACCAGTGGCCTTGTCCCATACTGTATAGCTGTATTAATGAACATATAGCTTCAACAAAGAACAGTAGAATAGCTGGCTAGAACACATACCAGATTATTGTGCATTCTGCAAATTGCTGACATACTTCCACTAGTTGAACATGATGGTGTTGATAAGATGTTTTCCGCTTTGAAATGTCATTATGTTATGAATAGTGCTATATAAGTATAATATATAAGAATTATGTATTATTATTATTATAGACCGCATTGATAGTCCGGTGTGATTCATTTAATTTTTTTATATCCCTTTCTCTTCCAGACATCAACGAAAGCTCTGTTCAAAAGTCTCTATTTGAGTCTGGCATGCATTATCTCCATGGCTATGATAAAGAGGGCAACAAACTGTGTAGGTTTTTTATTAGATTTTTCTCAACATATGTGCTCACTGCCAATCAAGAAGGTTCTGTTGTGAAAATGTTGTTTCTGAAATACCTCATTTATGGCCACCAACATTTTATCTCTTGTAAAAGCCTCATCCTTTCTTTGGGGTGCTGTGATAATTTTTCTATGCATCTCACTATTCATATTGTAGTTTCCTGATTTAGGTGCAGACACAATTCTAGTTAGGATTGAGATTGGAATTTTTGTATGGGTGATTACAGTTTGTCTTTTTGAGCTATTTGGGTCTCTGCCTTGAAGGCGTCTGAGGATTACCCATATGCTGTCTGCCCAGTCTGGTTCAGGGTTAAGCTGCACGTGAAGGATGTGAAGATGTTGACGGAGAAGAAAAGGTACGTGGCCTTCTGGTTGGAGAGCTACGCCCGGCGGGAACCAGGGATTCCCCTCACCGTGATCTTTGACATGTCTGAAGCGGGTCTAAGCTGCATTGTAAGATGTCTGCTCTCTCATTCCCCTCTAGCTGATTTGTGTTGTGGAGCTTGGTGTCAATGTCCAAACATTTTGTGTTAACAAGTCACTGAGTGGATCTTTACAAACTAATGCTTGTCTTTGGGTGATTTTAAACTACCTTTGTGAAGACCCACTAAGGTAAACCTGAACTATCCTCACCTATTCTACACTGATGCATGTTCTGTTATTTCCTTTCCATATTATGTACAGTGCACTGCGCATGACAAGCACAAACGTGTAGTAGAAGGCAAGCTCTGAAATACTAGATGCTGACTATTAATTGTATTCTAACATTTTTCTCTCTGAAGTGGTTTCTTAGGAGCGTAAGATGGTATAAACAGAAGCAGTGTCTGGAAGACATTGAGACAAAGTATTCTCTGTTGCCCAGTCTGGGTCATGCCTTAGCTTGGGGCTCAAAATATGGCAGGAGACATGCAGCACAGCTGTGTGCTTTCAAAACAAGTTTCTCCTCACATGCCAGGGTGAAAGATATATTGGTTTATTTGTTGAAAATATTTATTTGAATGATAGGAATTCTCTCTTCTCTTTTCTCTTGTATAGGACATGGATTTGATCAAATATATAATCAATTGCTTCCAAGTGTATTACCCTAGATTGCTTTGTAAGTATCCATTTCTTCTGGTGTGCTTCCAACACAGGAGGTTGCTGAGGGGAGGACGGCTCATAGTAATGGCTGGAATCGAGTAAATGGAATGGTACCAAACACATGGAAGCCATGGGTTCGATACCATTCCATCAATTCCCTTCCAGCCATTACTATGAGCTTGTCCTCCCCAATTAAGCTGCCACCAGCCGCCTATGGCTTCCACCTGGTGCTTTTGGTCCCATAGCGTTAAAGGACTCAGTGGACCCAATTGCATGCCTTTATTGCCTACAGAGAATGTCAAATGAATCATGTTATGATTTATGTGTCCTATTGCATTTCAGCCAAAATGCTCATGTACGAGATGCCATGGATCATGAATGGTGAGTCACTTAAAGAAGAAATTGCTATGCTTCCACTCAATGTCACTGTTGCAGTCAATACTACTAACTACACTCCCCCCATCTTTTGTATATAGCGGCATGGAAGATGGTGAAGAACATGCTCAGTCAAGACGCCATCGACAAGCTGAAGTTTGTGTCCAAGAGTGACATCCAGAACTATGTTGATAGGGAGAACCTCCCGTCCTACATGGGAGGAACTGTGTGTAACTTACCGCTCAATGGCCACAATGACCCCCATGCATCCAAATATCTACTGAGCACATAAGCACATGCAGATGTTAAAACATCTGTGTATGCCCATTGGCTAACATGACAACATGCATGCATGTTGCCTTCGGTACAGTGCATATGATGCACAAGGCAGACACATGACCGACATATACAAGAGTCATACATCCACGTTCTAATTTAAAGCTGCTGTGTCTTTGCACACACACATACTCGCATACATACAAACAACGCCATTTGCTGGTATCATGCATACAGTACATAAACCAATACTCTTTTGTATACACACACACACACCTTTCCAGAATTCATCACCAGTACGTTATACTACAAGGATAAATAATTGAGTAATACAAATGCATTGCATTTACTATGGAGTTCTTCTCTCATTTTCTCCCAGGACCCATTCAAATTCAGTTACCCACCGTTGCCTGATGACGTCTTCCAGAACCCCATATCAGAGACTGGACAAGAGGATGACACTGAGTCAAAGGATGATGACCTGGAGGCCAAGGACACCCTGGAGCCGAGCTCTCCTATACTCAGAAGCAGAAATGTTGTCCTTCATTCCCCCTTACGACACCCCTTGGTTTTAATACTGAACTTTGTTACACTCTCAAATCTCATAAGTGCATTGAATGATATCAACAACAGTAACAATAGTATCCTTGATTTCTCTGACTTTGTCTGAGGCAGGTATACTTGGCCCAGGATGGGGACAATGATGGCTCCATCAGATGGAAAGGATCCCGTAGGCCAACCGTCACTTTCAAAGGCACCTTACTCTATATCAGGTTAGCTTTGGATTCTTTGTATTTGCCCTGATACATACAGTATAGTTTAAGCACTTCCAAAACGTATTGAGTCACATAGTTTCCAACCACAGACCTCACACTACCTTTTAAGGTTATGAGGCTACTGTTTACACTAAGTGCTGCTAGACGGAGATGATATGTGGCTCCCACACTCTCGCTCTCTCTTTCCAGTCCTGATGATGAGTTGTGCTTTGGCCACAGAGAGGGTGAGAAGAGATGTCCGATCATGCTTAATAATGTCACCAAAAACCAAGTGGCCTTCAAGGTCAGTTCTCATGTTGCTCTTTATAAGTGTGTGATTGCATCATTACAATATACTTGTATGAGAGCAGCCTTGTTTGTGTTTTGCCGCAGGTGCGGACCACAGCCCCAGAGAAGTACAGGGTGAAGCCCAGCAATAGCAGCTGTGGGGCGGGCAAGAGTATGGAAGTCACTGTGTCCCTGCATGGAGGTACTACATAAACGTAGCCCTAATTCTTCCATCTCCTCTGTCTCTATGTAATATAAACCCATCATTCAGGTTTTGAGAAGGTCAAGGACTAGCCCATGTGGAATTGTTGCTGTCCTTTAATTGTTTGTGGTCGAATTCCCTCCTCTCTGATTGGCTCTCAGGGTCCCTGTGCTCTCCTCAGGACCGCTTCTTAATCATGGCTGCTGAGATGGAGCCATGTAGCGGTGGGGGGAGCACAGACCTCGCCCAGTTCTGGAAGGGTGTCCCAAAGGCTAAAATAATGGAGCACAGGTAGCACCATCTATTACACACACAGAACACAACTCAAACCAGTTTTATGGGTATTGATTTGTTGACTGTCACTAAAGGCAATGTGTAAGGACTGTTCACCAATGGTCTTCTATTTTCTTTACCTTCAGGCTGCGATGTCGAATGCTAGAGGGCATCAAGTCGGCACTCAGCCCTGTGACTGACCGGTCTCACAAAATGGAGACCAATAGCTACCAAGACATGCACACCACGGTGAGTTGTGACCTCGGGCGACAGACACACACACACTTATTATGCAAATGTCTCAATAGGACAATTACATATTTACTATTATCTTTGCATGCTTAAATGTTCAATCTATCAAGTCCATCTGAAGTCAGTTTGTGGTCTGAAAAAGGTCCGATACTTCACCTGGGTCGTGTTCCATATGGAAGGGAAAGTGTCTTTTTAAACGTTTTGCAACTGAAGACAAAAATGGGCATTACTTACGGGACAAGGGCAGGTAGTCCTACTATGTTTCGGTCTGTTTTCTTCCATTTGGTGCCTAATGAATATGCCCCGGATGCCGTTGGTGCCCTCTGATCCTCCCCCAGCTCCTTCAGTTGATGGCCAGCAGCTCCAGGCTGGAACAGAAGATGGACCACTGCCTGTGGTGGCAGAAGCTCTTGACTGTACTGGTGACTGCACTGACGGCCTTGGGCTTCTCTGCCCTCTACATACAGTACACTGGGGAGTGGCCATTTTGAAACTTTCCCACGGTGGAGGAAGAAGACAGAAGGACCAGTCACAGTGGAGTCAGGATGAAAGTCGATTTCTGATTGGAGCAGAAATATGAGGAACTGCTCGCAATCCACTCTATGACCTTTGGACACTGAATATAATTATATTTCTACACTATCAGGTTGGAATAATACTGTGAAATTATGAAAGTAATTATAATGCCCTTTTAGTGTAAGACCTGTTTGAGTGGGTGATGGCTCGAAGGGATCTAGCTTTCGTCAAGTTAACGTCAGACTTGACTTTTCGTAGCAGGTTAGGAGAATTAGGTTAAGGTTGGCAACTTTTTACATTAATTTGACAAAAGCTGGAGCCTTTCTCGCCATGACCGTTTTGATGGTATGGAGTTTTGGCCTGCCTGGTGACCTCAACAGGCGGTAAATTATTTAATAGACCAATAAGAAATAGGGTTGCAAACTTCTCTGCCAATAACAGCTAGTTTTCAGTTTTCCCGTACCCACTCAGACCATTCCCAGGCAGTCCTAGCAAAATTATTGCTTGAGAAATTTCACTTTCCTAAAAAGTTTTTGTTTCTTTTTTGACCATGTTTTCAATTAAAATCACAGTAAGGTACTTAATTTTTACCCAGAAAATGATTTGATATTGAGATAAAAACAGCTGCATTGGACCTTTTTAACCTATCTTCTGAATTATGTCTAACTACAACTATTTACTATGGGTTTATATGAATGGAAGACCACAAATAGAGTTTTATAGCCAATGTGTCGTCTTGGTGTTTATACAGTGTAATTTACATTAGTTGTTACGTTGTAAAAGTCCTGTAGCATTTTCCCTTGATTCCTCTGCAGAAGCAGCCAAACACCAACATACACTCTGATATAAACACATTTATTGATTTGATTAAAAGATGACACTCACTCACCTCTCTCCCTTTGACACCAATGCAAAATAATTGTGCTCTGAAGCACATTCTGAGATATTTACGGAAGTAATCAACGGTTGTTGTTTTTTTAAAACACCTGTCTGTCACTATGCACTCCACATCCAACTCACTTACAAGGAATTGGGAGAGACACATTCATACATTTTTCTGAACGAAATAGGCAACGTTGTTTTTAATTGGTCTACTCTACTGCATAGTGTGTGGTTGGCTTCTTTTGGCAGAGGAGCCCCGCTTTGAGCAGATGGCGCTGGGGTGACCTTTCCCCTCCGCTGATGTGACAGGCGTTCTGGAGGGAGGTGTAGATGGAGAGAGAAACAAACGTTCTCCTCCCAACACCTCCACTGATTAGCTGGGGACATGGCGGCTAGGTGATACACCTCAGACAGAGATAGACAATTTAATGGCTGACACGCATTCCGTGCGACAGATGTGATCACTAGGTGTTTTTTTTTCTTCTCTCCCTGGTAGTTTTCTTGTGTAATTATCTTGACTGTTATTACACTAATTGAGTGTGATTCACTATTTGACTCCCTCTTTGATGCTGAGGTACGGCCTTCCAATAATAGATGTAGAGATGTACAGCAACTGGCACATTAGATAAAGTATGTGTGATTGTTAAGTGGTGATCGTATTGCCCCCATCTTCTTTGTCATTGTTGACAATGGTTCTGTAGCCTAAACCAATTTATTACATCTATTGTACACTTTGGTAATATCAGCTATTGGTCGGTCTTGACTTGATACCAAAGAACATGTTCCACAACTGTGGATCATCCTTGACTGTTTTGGGACGTGTCCTCATTCTGTGTAGGCTATGTCTGCCTGCCACCCAAATGTTGGTTATACTAGAAATCCATAAAGAGAAGAGAATGGGAGCCATTGTGGGGGTGTAGTAAGAAGCTAATTACAAGGTGTCAAATCCCCATGGATGGAAATGGGGGGACCAACAGTTATATATTATGTGAGAAGGGAAGCAGAACAAAAACAGCTTTTAGTCATTGCACGACAAACAAGCTACAAATCTCAGGGGAATATAATCGTATGATGTGACAATTATAGCAGGCTGCACTAGGATGCCCACATTGGTAGCTAGGGACAATGGTAATAATGCATTCTCCCAAAGGTTGGAACAGGTTTGTTAGCCTAGTTTGTATCACACTAATATTTGGAGCTTTGAGCATCAATTTGGGTCTGTACTAAATGCATATACTGCTTTACTGGCTGGAGCAGCTTAAGGGACAGTGATTCAGCTGCAGTCAAGCTCCCCCTTGCTTCTAGATAGCGACCTACAGCAGAATGTAGCGGAGAGTGGAAGTGGTCATCAAGGCGCCGGAAATATCCAATGTTCCGACGAATTTGTTTTGATTGAGGAATTCTGGCTGATTCATTGTAGCAAGCGAGACTTGAATAGTTAGCACACACGACTATTCTTTCCAACATTTTCACATCTTGAACAGGTAAGATCACACTCCCACAAATGTTTATATCACTACCCTAGCAACAATTAATCCGTGCCGAAGAAGTTGCTATGTAGTCAGTTTTGTTTTTCGACTGTCGCGTGTAATGAAAGAGCTAACGTTAGCTAGCTAACTGTCGCTAACGTTACCGCTAGCAAGCGAGCTAAGGCAGTTTATCTGGTTAACGTTAGCAAACTTAGTCAAACATGTTGGTTAGTTGACAGAGACCACTCTTTTTATAAAGAATTGTTGTTATCCCGCGTTTAACACCATTTTTAACACCATTTTCTTTGTTCTGGGGGATAACATTAACTTAGACAGCTAGATGATTGACGTTAGCCCACTATCTATAATATGTAGCTAACTGTCAACCTCGTTAGTTAGCGTAGTCACTTTACTGTCATTATCAATCATTTGTGATGAGACAATTTAATATATCTAGTTATATAATAGTCAGGAATAATAGCTAGATGATACTGTATGAAAGCAGACATTCCAGATTAATCCTTAAAATCAGCTAGCTACATGTGAAACAGATGGTCACAACCATGTCTTCTGACAATTAACGTTAACTGGCAAACTATGCCATGTCATTCCATCCTGCTCTTTTGACTGCCTTTTGGTTAAAGGGATTAACAACTGTTTTGTAGTTCACGAATTAACAACAATGCATATTGTTTAGAAACTAATAGGGTTGAAGATGATAAATAGGGTTGACATTCATTGCTGTGTTTTCCCTCAACAGAAATGGATAGGCTGCTGAGGCTTGGAGGAGGAATGCCCGGACTGGGTCAGGTGTGTTTTCAGCCATGACTTATCTTGCACGCTCTGTTGCTATGGAATGCCTTTAGACCTTGTCTCATTAACTCAATAATGAATCAGAGCCCCAATATTGGGCTATAACTATCCTAGCTATATATCTACAACACCTATCTTATCCCTGATCACCAAACAGGGAGTGATTGTGACTTGAGTTGGGTGGAATAGGCTGAAGCGACTACAAATTAAAAGTGAGAGGCTATAGCCAGGGTAGACCTTGTTGCTCTTATTCACAGACTGAAAAGGACCTGGCACAGCTCGGCTGTCTTAAATATCGTGAATGTTAGTATGTTGTGTGGTCTATAGTCCACACAATCAGGTTAATTGTTATTGTTATAAAAATGTATTTTGTTTTATTTATTTAACCGCTATTGAACTAGGCAAGTCAGTTAAGAACAAATGACGGCCAACTCTGAACGACCCTGGGTCAATTGTGCGCCGCCCTGTGGGACTCCCAATCATGGCCAGCTGTGATACAGCCTGGATTCGAACCAGGGGCTGTAGTGACGCCTCTTGCACTGAGATGCAGAGAGGTTGCCTCCCTCAATAACCTCTGCCAAGTTGAATAGTTTTCTTAGCTATAGTCTATTTGCTCTACAGTCTTTGTCATGTGAAATGGATAATGATAATAGATTGTCAAGGCATTCTGTTCAATATGTATTAACAAATTCTAAGTAGCCTAATCAAAAGTAAAGAATTATGGTGTAGGCCACCTAACCACTGCATTGTCTCCCTTGCGCTATTATCGAGCATGCTTTGTTGGAACATGTTTTTAGTGTAGCCCTGCCCAATCACAAGGGCCCGGGGCGCTCTTTGGTGAGAGAAAAGAAAAGAGCCCACTTTGTTGTGTTCATAGCGGCCAAGCCTTGCGAGGCGAGGCCAATGAGGAGCTTGCTCCCGACTGGCTTTGGATTTGCCAATTAACACCTCCAGTAAGTGGCTGCCTTGGCACCCTACAGAGGTGTTAAAAAGAAGGGGGTGTCGTCTTTTAACTTCTCCCTCTCTGACATGCAGGGCTTCAGAGCACCATTTAAATTACAATATTACTTTCAGGATATTGAACATACACTGAGTGTACAAAACATTAGGAACACCTGCTCTTTCCATGACAGACTGACCAGGTGAAAGCTATGATCCCTTATTGATGTGACTTGCTAAATCCACTTAAATCAATGTAGATGAAGGAGATGAGACAGGTTAAAGAAGGATTTTTAAGCCTTGAGACAATTGAGACATGGATTGTGAATGTGTGCCATTGAGGGTGAATTGGCAAGACAAAAGATTTAAGTGCTTTTGAATGGGGTATAGTAGTAGGTGCCAAATGCAGTTCTTGACACTCAAACTGGTGTGATGCTGCTGGGTTTTTCACTGGCTAGTGGCTAGGCTAATGTCAAATTGCAGGTGGTGTTTATTGTCAACAAAATGTTAAAGGTAGACTCAACGATATGACGTAGAAGCAGAAAGTAAACAGCATAGTGGCTCAATTTCCGCAACAACTAAGAGGGTTGAAGCACGAGGCTCAACTTCCCCGTGGACATGCGCAGACACTGAGAGCGAAGTCTTGCATCTCACTCATCTCTATCTGCGGTGCCGCTCGTGGCAACGTCATTTTGCTGAGTCTCCCTTTAAACAATGAGCATCAGTTTGTCAGTAATATAATACTAATATATTATAAACTCCAGTGAAGCTGTATTTTGTCATCCTAATCAGCTCTGTGTGATAAACTATAGCCTAAAATCGGTTATTTCCACCCCAGGGCCCACCTACAGACGCCCCCGCCGTAGACACTGCAGAGCAGGTGTACATCTCCTCACTGGCACTGCTCAAGGTAAGAAGGAAATAAACAGTTGCCATTTTAGTTACATACTAGTTACATGATGTGTGTCCATGGTGTCTACGTCTCACCATGTATTTCCATCTCATTCAGATGCTGAAGCACGGGCGTGCCGGTGTGCCCATGGAGGTCATGGGTTTGATGCTGGGCGAGTTTGTGGACGACTACACTGTGCGAGTGATTGACGTGTTCGCCATGCCGCAGTCAGGAACTGTACGTTTTCCCAGTCATTTCCCCTAACAGACCTCGCAGGACAATGTTGAGTAACTCTACAGTTATGCGTGTGATGTTTTCTCCGTGTTTGCGTAATAGCACTTCTCTCTCCGACAGGGTGTCAGTGTGGAGGCCGTGGACCCCGTCTTCCAAGCTAAAATGCTGGATATGCTTAAGCAGACTGGCAGGTATGCATATGGACGACTTACTAATATAAAACATATTAGTTAGAACACGACTGTTGATTTGGCATAGCTTCTACCGGACAGTCACACTGTAAATGCTCTACACTCCAGGATACACTAAAAACAGAAAAATGTCATTTGTAACAATAAAACAAAAACTAAATGTGTAAATTAGACATGAAGAAAGGTATCTGTGCAGTAATAGTGTGGAACTAAAATAATTGAGGTGGTTGTCATTGCTGTGGCTCCTCCAACTAGACCAGAGATGGTGGTTGGCTGGTACCACAGTCACCCCGGGTTTGGCTGCTGGCTGTCCGGTGTTGACATCAACACCCAGCAGAGTTTCGAGGCCCTGTCGGAGAGAGCCGTGGCCGTGGTGGTGGACCCCATCCAGAGCGTGAAAGGAAAGGTAGGTCCAACAACCATAGGGATGCCAACTCATCACAGCGGTGCTAAAAAAGTAGTTCAGCACTCCCTCTCATGTACAATTTCATTAACCAGGATGCGGGCTGTTTTAAACTACTCATGGCCCAAATTTTTGTTCTCAAAATAGGTCATCCACGTGAACTTTGTAGATCCATAAAAATAACTGTCTTTGGGGGGGGGGGGGGGGTATGGGGGTCTGATTGGGAAATTTGGAATGCAACATGGCTGCAAAATAGTGCTGTGATTATAGTTGATAAGAAGGATGTATGTTCCTATGGCACAAATTATTACACAGTTGTTAATGTTAGCTAGCTACATTAGCATCTAAGTTGGCAAGATAACATTACCACACGCTTGCCTCGGCTTACTTTACTGTGTGTAATAGCCTACTGGAACACGTATATGCATTGGAGGGAGTGACATGGATGCTGAATTACTAAACCCAGCATGGTAGCGCAGGCAGGTAGCTGCACAACAGTATATATTGGAGGCGTGATGTCCCAATACTCTTTTCAATGAATAATGGTGTATGCTTCGCTTATCGAAATGAATAACTGAGAACAGAATGCGTCCTACAAATAGAATATCCGAGCGTGATGTCATATCAGAATGAGTGTTTCATGCAATATCACATGTGACTGTTGTGAGCAACCAGCTTGCGTTAGCCTACTCAGCTGCTTTTCTCACGCCATACTTTCTGCGCATCTCCGTCAGTTTTTTAAAATGTAATTTAGCCGTGATGGAGAGCTGGTATGTGCAGACAGTGATAGGGTTTCTGTTACATTTGCTTAATTATTGGAGTGGCTCACAGCGTGAGCGAAGTGGATAGTATCTTTTCATTTCACCTGTAAGAGCAAGCAGGCCGGTCTGACTAGGCTTCACTGTCACGCAGCCTCTGAGTGCCACTGCTATAGAGGAAAAAAAGAGCACAGTGAAAGTCCTAATTGTGCCGTTACATCACTGAACACCGTGAGATTTTACGCCAAACCACTCAAAGGTTATGCTCCACATTACCGGAGCTACTTTCTACCATGAATTGGCGCACATTTGAGGTAATTTGGTCAAAACAAACATTGGCGGGTCATGTTTCGGATGACGCATGACTCGACCTTCGCCTCCCGAGCCCGTTGGGAAGTTGCAGCGATGAGACAAGATCAGAAAGGGGGGTTAAAATACAATTATAAATGTCAAGAGACAAACGTTTGTACAAAGCCTTCGTTGTTGAAAACTAAATGTTAGGCTGGATGCAAGGAGAAGTAATGTCAATAAGACAATTCATTACCTTGATCTTCACTGTAAAAGGCATCTAGACTTTATACCATTTGGTTTGCAACAACTGATGGAATGAACAGCCCCGGCTTGGCTAGCAACCGTAGATGTCGGGACTAGACCGATATTTTCGTCAGGGATGAAATAGTAGCCTATGAATTCATTTATATAATTTTTTTTACGTATTTAATTGGTTACTGGTTGTAGAAAATCAACTCGGTTGTGCAAAACAACTTTTTTTAACATGACTGGTGATCTACGGTACTCTGCCTCGTACATAATAACCAAGGCACAGCGGTGCTAAAGTAGTTCAGCACGCCCTCTCGTGTACAATGTCTTTAATCATGACGCGTGCGGTTTTAAACCACTCAAGGGCCCACGTTTTTGGTTTGATAACGAACGGCTATGCACATTTTGGATGGCACTCTTTTTCTGGTGTTCCTTAAATTGGAACTGACAGCGTTTTAGCAACATGAAATCTTATTAAAATCTGATCATATACACCCCCAGGAAGAATGACACCGTTGTTTTACATTTTCTGACAAGCGAGCGCTTAGATACGGTCGTTTTCATAAATTCATAGAATGTTTGGGAATGGCTTATATTAAGGCATTTGTGAAAAGTGGGAAAGTGGCCATGCGTTTGGATAATTAAGACGCTGCAGTAAATAAAACCTGAAGTCTTCGGAGATCATTGCGCCATAGCCAATCAGTTACAGTAGGCCTATATGCAAATAAGCCATTTGCCACGCGGGCCTGCCGTCATTCATTTTGAACTGGACTGTGTGTTTACAGGAAGTAGCAGCAGCGTGACTTTTTATCATTAGAACGCATACGCCAAAAGCCATAAAATACATCTGGATGGATTATTTCTGCAAATATGTAAATACCACGGGAGTCCTCTTACATTTGGGAACTTCAGTCCTATTGATCAAGCAACCTTAAAGTTAGGCTCTCTCTCCCTCCGTTGCCTATGCACATCAACAACAATAAGATCAACAACTAGCTAGCCAGAACGTGATGACCGGAAATCTAACGAGGGAACATTAGATAAAACCTCTCAAACTTTCAGCTAGTTGGCCGTCTCAATTGCACTGATAAATGATGGGGAATAGTAGCCTGCTCGTCCTTCTGCAGCTTGCCTGTCAATGCATGCTTGTCCCAACTCACGTTTTGCCAACTGAATGGGAACTTGCCTGCCTGTCCGCCCATGTGATGGATGCAAAATGTATACAAACGGAACTAAGCGATATGCTTACTGTGGATGTCGTTCAAATTCAAAAGAGCTAGCTAGCAAAGCGGTTCACATTTCTTGTTGACTGCAGTAATGTCCCCAGAGCTGTTGCCAGAGAATTTAATGGTCATTTCTCTACCAAAAGCCACCTCCAACGAATTTGGTAGTATGTCCAACCGGCCTCACAACCGCAGACCACGTGTATGGCGTTGTGTGGGTGAGCGGTTTGCTGATGTGAACAGAGTGCTTGCCCCATTAGGCCCTGATCTAAGGATTTCACATGACTGGGAATACAGATATGCATCTGGTCACAGATACCGTTTTTTTTAAAAGGTAGGGGTGTTGATCAGAAGACAGTCAGTATCTGGTGTGACCACCATTTGCGTCATGCAGCGTGACATCTTCCTTTGCGTGGAGTTGATCAGGCTGTTGATTGTGGAATGTTGTCCCACTCCTCTTCAATGGTTGTGCGAAGATGTTGGCAGGAACTGGAACGCGCTGTCGTACACGTCGATTCAGAGCATCCCAAACATGCTCAATGAATGACATGTCTGGTGAGTATGCAGACCATGAAAGGACTGGGACATTTTCAGCTTCCAGGAATTGTGTACAGATCCTTGCGACATGGGGAAGTGTATTATTATGCTGAACATACGTGATGTTGGAGGATGAATGGTGTGACCGTATAGTTTGATTGTATTAACATTCCCAGCCTTATTTAGTCATCCGTTTTTGTTGAAAATATTCACTCATTGAAACTGAAACAGTGCATCCTAAATGGGTGGAGGCAACAAACGATGTACCAGGCCAGCTTTGCTTTACAACCTGATAGCAATATTTTCTGGACCACCAAGAAATGTATTGGTGAATTATATGAATCGTCCATTGAACTGCATCCATCTATTCTGCCAATAATGCCTTACTATACATCATGGAATTCTGAGTCAAGTATAGCCTATTTTTAAAACCTCTTATAAAGTTGGTTTTCTAGCATAAACTGGGAATTTTATATTTTTCATATTATGGTTATTTGTCTTCATATCTGCAAAGTAACTCAAGCACTGTCAGTTTCACTTTAAATTCTGTTTGGTGCCTAACATTTGGGAGGGTGTGTGTGTGGCAGGTAAGGAGAGTGTGTAGGCTATGCATTTAAAGTTGTCTGAAGACTAGGCTAAATATGGTTTCATATAGGCCTAGTGTGTTTTCCCCTTACTGCCACAATGAAAATGCAGATCATTATGCAGTTGTATTCCTAACTACGTTCCTCCTGCCCGATCATAGGTAGGCCTTTGGATATGAGCAAATCAGCTATTTTCTGCAGTAGCCTTTTTTATTATACAGTAAAAAAGTGTGAAGCTAAATTCAATGTGTTGTATTGAGTAGAGTGTTGTATTGAGTAGAGGTGTGACTATCAGGTTTTTGTGCAGCACACGTATAGAAAATGGGAACAGGCGTTTACACAGATTTTTTTTTTTTTTCCCCCGCGAAAAATATTTCTCACCTTTTTGGGCCTGCATCAGTTTGCGTCCCTGAACCACACCTGCCAATGCTGTGAATGGACTGGTGATTTGATTATCTTATATTTAGCAATGTTCTAATTTAATTTGTATGCCAATTGTGTGACAGGTTGACTTTCTTGTGGGTGCAAACTTCAGTCAATCCAATAATAAAATCAGTGGTTGACTGACTGGGTGGAAGCTAAAATCTCTAACGATTTGAGTTAACAGCGTGTGTAGTCATCTAAGGTTGTTTACTCATAGATCTCCTGGGATTGAGACGTCTTCATCTAGAACTGATCATACACCCCCCTCCCCATCCCCATCCCCACCACCCTCCTTTTCTTGTTATGTTTCTTTCTCTCTCTTCCACCCTCACGGGCCCCATATGGCACTTCCTCCATCTGCTCCTGCCTCTGTGCTGCAGGGAGCTGTCTATTATCACCTCCACAGAGCTGTCTGTGAATGTGAGAGCCAATTCCATCTCAATGTGTGATCTCCGCTCAGAGGAGAGTGCACCACTAGAAATGAAAGTTAGCTCCCCAATGTTTTACATTAGAAATGGTTCCGAAGCACAGGCGATCTCATAAAGATATTTAATTAGATTGCTATTAAGAGTAGTGTGTTGATGACCGAGGGGATGGCTTTACAACCTTTTTAGTCTTAATATTTTGCCACCCAAGCGTGAGAGAGAATATAAAAATATATACATTACATTTTCACAAACTTACAAATACCAGGGCACGTTTGCCAATCTTCATTTTGACATATTTGTGTTTTTAGCAGGTTTCACCGCCTCTGCCTTCGAGAAAAAAGGTGTCTCTCAGCCAAGTCTTGCTTGTGAAAGATGAAGCCTACTCTTGATGTGCTCAGAACATGGCAGTGTCCTGCTTCCCTGTCACGTTCACAGTCTCTCGTCACTCTGTCTGCCACTCGGAATCTCATTGTACACAATCCATTATGGTCCTTTCAATGAGCAGCCAATATAACCACAGAACATGACAATAATGCCTGTCGTTTCACGGTGCTCGGCACCTTTCCTTCGTGAGACCAATTTCCATGCAAGACACGATAACCTAGAGTTAATTTGGAGTGACACGGGTATTAAAAGTCAAGCACCTCATCCTTGGCTAAGGCAGCCAGGACCAGTGAAAGAAAACAGCTAAATGTGTTTCAACACACTAATTTCCTATGCTTTGTAGTAAAATGTATGGAGGCAGGTCTCAGGGTGACATCCTAGTAAACAAGGCATAAGTCAGGTCCACCATAATATAAGTCAGGTCCACCATAAATCCATCAATGTTTTAACATGACTAACCGTGAGCTACTCACCTGTCATGCTTTCCGGCAGAGCCTCTCCAAGCATGGTTGCATATCTTTGCCTTGCTATGGCTATGCAATGTCTACTCACCTGGAAGGATGCAACGCAGGGTCTAGTAATAGGATGTGACTAGGGACATGTCCTGCACTCAGGCAAGGCTGTGGTTTCGGTGTCGTTTACACACATCTGGAGTGACAGCCTGCTTACAGCAGTTGGTACCGTCCCTGATCTGCTGTTCACTATCTCCCTCCCCAGTCATCTACTCTCCCTTTCACAGTATTCTCACACACAACGTTACCCTCATGGCTTAGATCCAAAGCAGAGTGTGGTACTTACTTGGCATTCTTTCAATTTTTTTCTTTTTTTTTGCTTCTTCTGCTCAGGAATTGAATTTCAAATGGAATTGTTATGGACTTCGTTTCTCTGCTCTCTGTGAGATAACACATGGTTCCTTCTTGTTATTTCGGGCAGGTTGTTATCGATGCGTTCCGGCTGATCAATGCCAACATGATGGTTCTGGGACACGAGCCCAGGCAAACCACCTCCAACCTGGGCCATCTGAACAAGCCCTCCATCCAGGTAAGACCATGGAGCCTCTGACCAGCTCTGTGTTTTTAACATGCACGTGAATGTAGAGTTTCTGTTCTTATTTCAATCATCTGTTGTCCTCCTCCAAGGCTCTGATCCATGGACTGAACAGGCATTACTACTCCATCACCATCAACTACAGGAAAAATGAACTCGAGCAAAAGGTGTGAAACATTTCTGAAAATCTATTATGACATCTGTTTAAGGGGAGTATAGAATGATATCAGAAAAAGATGAGGACTGTTGACTGTCGTAGTTTATTGAGTTAATTATGATTTTGCTACAGTGACATTTCATAATATGCTTACTGTATGTTCTCCTGAATGACAGGTGATGTCATCTTCTGTGCGCCATAACGGTGCCTCTATCCTCTCTTGGTGCCACATTAACATATGATCCTTGAGTGACTTTTGATCCTTGACCTCCCAGATGCTGTTGAACCTACACAAGAAGAGCTGGATGGAGGGCCTGACCCTGCAGGACTACAGCGAGCACTGCAAGCTCAACGAGAACATCGTCAAGGAGATGCTGGAGCTGGCCAAGAACTACAACAAGGTGAGCAGGCAGGGATCAGAAGGGGAAAGTGGGAGGGCCTGGAAGTAGTTTGAGACCAGGGGTCAGCGTGGGCAAACTACATGAGTTATCCCGGGTGGTGTTCATTAGTATTCAAATTGAATAAAATGGACTACAACAGGGAGGGACTACCTGGACTTGTCCAATCAGAAACACCAATTTCCAAGACATGGGCATGGCGTATGGGGGTGTAGTGAGATACCTGATGGGTTGGACGATTCTATTCTTATCACTCATCTTGAAAAAACGTGGAAATCAATCAATCCGCCATCATTAACACAATGGAAAAATCAAATGATTTATTATTTAAATATTGAAAGTGAGCGGGCTATGGAGAGAAATAAAATGTTGGTGTTTCAGGCCATGTGGCCGCTGGAGATGTGTGATGGTGTTCTGGGCAGGTGTGATGCAACTGATGTTTGTATGATGTATGTTTTGTGTTTATAAAAGGTCTAATAAAATAAATACACTTTTTTTTGTATTCTGTTCCAAATATTTTTTTCCTTTACATGCCATAATGAACAAAACCCAGCTTTAAATGTTAACGTCTGAGTGAGAATCAATGTTCCTGTGTTCTACCCCAGGCGGTCGAAGAAGAGGATAAGATGACCCCTGAGCAGCTGGCCATCAAGAACGTCGGAAAGCAGGTATCAGTCCTCGCTGTAACCTGAACACAATCTCTGTTTTGCGAGCTACATCATAAATGCCCATGTATAATATTTGCAATGACCCTCCTTGACCTGTTTACCGTGTTCTTCTCGCAGGATCCCAAGAGGCACCTGGAGGAGCACGTCGACGTCCTGATGACGTCCAACATCGTTCAGTGCCTAGCCGCCATGTTGGATACTGTGGTCTTTCAGTGAAGCCACCCCCCCTCTTGCATTTAACTGTTCATATTCTAACTTTGTTTTGTTTTATAAAAAATAAATGTGTATGAAAGGTGGGCCGTGGACTTGTATCCTTATAATACAGAACAGCAGCATGGGTGATGTGTTGCGGTTTGACTGGCTGGTCTCAGATGGGTGTCTGAGAGAACGTTTTGGTCCATACACACACAATGGTTGCATCTGAAATGGCACACTAATCCTTATATAGTTCCCTGGTCAAATCTAGTACACATATATTGTGAATGGGGTGCCATTTCTGACACACCCTATGAATCTTGCCAAGCTGCCAGCTATCAGTAGCTGTCATTTTTCAATTAGTTATGCCATGGTTGATGGCACTTCTGATACTCCTTGAAGCCTTGTTTTCCAATCAAGTTAAAATTACCCTCCCCATTTGATGTGAGACATGCCCACTTTCAAGATTGAGTAATACTTCCTGATAAAAAAAAAAGGAAATATATGAATGTTGTCAAACTATAAACGTGTTTTAAATATATAATCTACCTGCCACATGGTACTAGAGGTATAACATTAGCAGTATTTTGTTCCAGTCCAGCAAAACGAACATGAGAAATGTCTATAACTGTTTATATAGGCTACTTCACCTTATTCCTATACTGTAATGTAAAATGTAACAACTGTAGGCGTTTCATTAGGTTCGTTCCAAGCGTATTTAGAGTTAATATTCCCTACATGTGATACGCGTAACCTTAACCAAATTGGTTTTTGTGTTGCGCGTAATGCTACTTGCGCAGCTCCAGTGTCTTCGCATCTCAACATCCAACGCCCAATAATATGGATAGCGACTACCACATCTCAGACAGGTCTGAACTCGCTACCCAGTACCACCCTATGCTCTCCTCTAGTGAGGGGCTGAACTGAATAGAGGAACTAACACGTTCTAATAAAGAAACCACAGGGATGACAAATCCGTCAGAAGCAGACGACTTTATCGACTCGGAGGACTCATTTGGTGACGGCGACAAGGGAAGCAGTAGGCAGTCTGCTCAAGAGACCGTCTGTGACATTCGTCATACCTTCCATGGATCTACAGAGGGACGGTATCCCTCGTCTCAGCCCAGCCAAGCTCAGCCCGCGTCTGCTACCTCGCCTGGTACCATGTTCCCACACCGGACACTGCACGGAGCCACCTACCCGGCCCTTGCCATCACCAGTTCGGGTCACTACATGGCACACCATCCTGTGGTCACGCAAGGCTCATATAATAGCCTCTTGACCACCACGTCACCTCAAGGCTTCCCAGCGCCCGGATACTTTTACGCCCAGCCATATGGGCATGGCCACCAAGGAGGTGCTTTCCACAAGAGCTCAGCAATGCAAACCGGGATGGTTTTTGGTAAAGCGCAAGTTTATCTCTGCAACAGGGCTCTGTGGCTCACGTTTCACAGGCACCAAACAGAGATGATCATCACTAAACAGGGGCGGTGAGTATTGACCCGTTCCTTTTCTCGCCGCCCTTGCCGTTATGTTGGCTAATGTCAACATAGTGGGCAAACTGCCGTACTTATTTGGACCAAGTAGATTGACGTGTTTACTGAAACCGCGTGGGGTTTACTAACACATTATGGCCACAGCAATAGTTCAAATTATAATTAATTTCGTTCTCTAAGTAAAATTTTAGCGGGATTTAGGAATTTGTAAAGGAAATAAAATTCCTATTAATCTTTTTTCTACTTCCAGACGAATGTTTCCATTCCTGAGCTTTAATATATCTGGTCTTGATCCGACGGCAAATTACAATATTTTTGTGGACGTCAGTCTCGCTGACCCTAATCACTGGCGGTTCCAAGGAGGACAGTGGGTACCCTGCGGCAAAGCTGACTCAAATGGGACAGGCAAGTGATTTTACTTTTCCCCCTTCTATTCTCTCCAAGTGAGGTTTTCTGGCAACAAAAGTGAGTAATGTCTTCAATAATTAATTTATAGGGAACAAGGCCTACATGCATCCAGACTCTCCGAACACCGGCGCGCACTGGATGCGTCAAGAAATTTCTTTTGGAAAACTGAAGTTGGCAAATAATAAAGGGGCATTGGAAAGTGCAGGGCAGGTAAGTTTTTAATGTGGTCCTAATTTCGTACAGTCCCAAATATATATATATATATAAGGTGAAAGAGGTCTTGAAAATATGCTATATTCAAGTCTGGAGACGTTGCATTGAGAGATTGTATTTACAAAATTATGTTTTATGCATTTATCAACCATATTGTATGAAATAATTCAGAATATATTCTCATACATTTTTTTGTATTTAGTGAAAAAAAATCATCTTCAAGTTGTTCTTTGTCTCTAGAGATGATCACAGATGCCCCAATTAACACCTGTTTTTCATGTCCTCTGTTCAGATGGTTGTCGTTCAGTCCCTCCATAGGTACCAACCCCGTCTTAATGTGGTCGAGGTGCACGAGGATGGGGCCGAGAACGCCAGTCAACCCAGACAATCATTTACGTTCCCCGAGACGCAATTCGTTGCAGTCACAGCATACCAGAACACAGACGTAAGGAAATTCGTTCCTTCAAATATTGATTTATTTTCTTAATTGGGGCTAGGCAACATTTAACCTAATGGGGTAAAAGTGGTTCACAAATTTACAGTAGGCTAGGCCATTTTAATGTTATTTTCCTCTTTCAGATAACACAGCTGAAAATAGACCACAATCCTTTCGCAAAAGGTTTTCGGGACAATTATGACAAGTAAGTAAAAATAGATTAGCCTAGCCCATGTTATTTTTTAATAGCCTTACATATTTAAACATTATTCTATTGGAATTATTCGAATCTCAAATTGTAACTCAAATATGAACACATGTAATGGGGTTTGTTTCGAGATTAGACTGCTTTACGCACGACTTTTCCCCATTTTATTGGTGACGATACTGTCACTCCTAAGACAACCATAGTTTAAAAAAAATATTTATTCAACACCAGCTTTAAGGTAAGGACTACATTCTGATGTAAACGATCATGAAAAAGCATTACGGATTTGGATACACGCATGTTTTTGTTCCATTGGAAATGTTATGAGGTTACTTGTCAGAATTCCCGTGGACAGACAAGTTCGATTTTTTTTGCCAATATTCTCTTCAAATAGTTAGTTTTTTTTTACATCGAATGTAAGAAACTATTGGAGATTAATTAGGTTTAATGGTGTAAGACCTCTGGAGTTCTTTTTAAATGTGATTTATAATTGCATGCCATTGTTACTTCATACTTGTGGAAACGTTTTATTTCAGGTCTTTCTCATTTGTATTATTTTTCAATTTCCTAATTGATTGTTTTGGATATGTCTAGAATCTACACAGGCTACGATAGTGACCGGTTGACGCCATCCCCGAGTGACTCGACCTACGCTCAGTTTGTGCCGGGTGCCAGATATGCTCTTGCTAATTCTTTCCTTCAGCACCAATTCGTCAGCACTTATGCCAAGTCCTGTTTCCGCCCTAGCGCAGGAGCTACGTCTGGACTAGACTATAACCTTCCCTTAACTAACAGCATGCTGTCACCGCAAACCAGTGAGGAGGACACGATGGCGGCATCCCCGAGATGGTTTGTGACACCGACAAACAACAGACTGGACTATGCCTCCCGCACAAATGACGCGACTGGAAACACGGCCACTTTGCTGTCATATGCAGCAGCTGGAAAGGCCCTACAGCTGTCCGCAACTGACAGTTCGGCTAGAGCCCTTGCTTATTACGCAGAACCAACGGATTTTGCGCGTACCTCACCCCAGTATTGCGGTGCGTCTAGTCCGGCTCTGTCCTGCTGGACTAATGGACACGCTATTGGTACTGCGAACTTTGACGATGTCCTCTCACTTTCAAAGGAGAGTTTACCAACGGGTGTCTCTGAAGACGCAAAACCACAAGATATCTCGGAGTCTAGTTGGATAGAGACATAAACTGAATTGAAGAGATATCCCGTCCTAGGTTATTGGCATCAACGAGAACTGTCTAAATACCCACCTGGACATCGTTCATTCGTTTTTTTCATTAGACTGCATTTTTGGATTAGCCTACAGTGGGCTGTGGATACGACTGAAGTATTAAAATGTTAGCGACAAAATAGTCTATTTAAGCTATAATAATGTATATATTTAACATTAGCTGTAGTCCTACTCTAGATGTTTTCATTGAATCCTGTTTTCGAATTTGACTGATTTGATTGATTTTTGATTTGTTGAATACATTTTTGGAAAGTGTTCATGTCTTAGCCTGCGTTGAGTTTCATTGGCATTATGTTTTATTGTGCTGGCTTTAGTAGGCTATATAGGATCCACAATGTCTTTACTTGTGCAAAAAAAAAAAAAAACAAGGTTCTGAGCTATAACAACTGTACTTAAAGTAAGTAGTCCAATGCTTCAAAACACAAAGGACATATTCATAAATCAATACCCAACGCAAGAAGGTCAAGAGGGAATTTGTTGTGGTCTTTGATAGGATGTACACTAATTCATTATCTAAAAATATAAATTCGATTAAAAGCAGATGGATAAATTGCAATTCCTTTTCTCTTATACCTGGTATGAAGGTTTATTACTGCGGTTGCTGCTTTGCTTGCAGATGCGTGAACAATGGAGCAAACTCCAGATGAAAGATATTCATGAGGACCACAATGGATATAAATAATAACTTGTTTTATAATCCTTGATCATGTTTAATGTGTGTATTGTTGTACTCACATAGCTGATTCAACATATGTATTTTAAATTTGTCAAATAACTCATTTATTCGGCGACTCTTGAAGTCTTCTTTAAAAATAAAATATTTTAGTGTTAAAGTAACTGTCCAGTGTTTCCAGATTTCTATGAAATATGACCTATAATTGACAATATGAGTGAAATACTTTTTATTTCAAAAGATGATAATTAAATATGTTGAAAATAAGCTTTTCGGTGTTTGAATGGTGTGGGCATACCCTAATAACACAATGGTGGGGGCATATTAGTGGGGGTGTATACAGGTCATTTAATTTTTTTATGACAAGTCAACCGCTGATTGGCCAACTCCACCAATGAGCCAACCTGACTTTACATTATATGCGGAAATTGTAAGCATTTTTTAAATGTTTTTTTTTTCTCAAATGTATGCTTTGGCGTCAAATGCGAGTATAGGACGAGTCAACAACATTACTTGAGTATGAGCTAACAAAAACCTTTAAAAGTGAAATTTTCACTGGACAGTTACTTTAACCGTCATTGAGGTATTTAATAAAAATTAATCTCGGTTAGCCCAGAACAAAAAATCTTGCGCAATTTGTTCAGCTGTGTTTACATATTTAAATATAACGTACATTATTTGCATAGAGCTTCCTATTGGTTGTTTATGATCATTTCCAAGTGGGAAACTCGGCCAAACTGGAAGTTTACGAGTTGTTTTTCCAGTAGTCTTTCTATGAGAGATTAACAGAAAGTAGTCGTGGCCCAATACCAAACCAGGGACTGTTTACATAGCAGGTAACGTGGCAGGTTAGAATTAACATAACAGGCTAGGAGCATGAGGTTAAGGTTAGGAAAAGAGAGGTTGACAACTGTAGCATTGTAGTTAAACCTAAACAATTGTTTTCCCCAGACACTGTCCATTAGATGGAGCTGTAGTAGACCTACTCAATCTAGTCACAACGGTAGGGGCGGCAGGGTAGCCTAGTGAGTGGTTGTGGTTGCGAGTTGTCTGTCGTTCTGTCGTTCTGTCGTTCTGCCCCTGAACAGGCAGTTAACCCAGGCCGTCATTGAAAATAAGAATTTGTTCTTAACTGACTTGCCTGGTTAAATAAAGGTAAAAAAATAAAATAAATAAAAACTAAACAGACCATCAATCCTGACATACCATCAGTGACAACACGTCAGGCATTTTTTTACTTGAGAAATACTGCACCAAACACACAACTGACCGACTAAAACCTGCAAAAACGTCCAAATTAATTACAGATTTAAAAAAATATGTATTCTCACTATTTTGAAAAAGTATTGAGTTTATTCCTATGGTGACCCATGGGGGACAAACATCATGAACGGCCACATCGAACCACACCCCCAAGAATGATTTGTTTTATTTTTAAATTAATGAGCAACAGAAACACTGAGCATTCAATTGCTTTTTAGCCTAATCAAAAAGGGGTGAGTATCCAAAAATGTAATGGTATGCTGTCAAACCAGCCTCCAAAAAAAGCTAAAGGGGATCTATAAAGATTTGCTATGTATTCTCCTAAGGCCCATTGCTACTAGAGCAGCCCTTCCCCAAGACCAGCCTTCTGACTGACTTCCTGAAGCAAGGCCACTGGAGAGGCCCATTGGAAACATCGGTCTACCATTCACTGCTCAACCTGTTGTGAAAATGTCAGGTGTGAATCAAAACTTGACTGGTTTAGGCTACACTTATACTGTTTAATTGCCTATACAAATAACAAACTTTTTTTTGGTAATCATCTTCAATTGCATATCCTAACTTTGGATTTCTTACCAGGTCATGGCTTAAGTTGTTCAGACATCTTCATATACACATTGTGGCTTAGTTGGAAGAGCATGACACATGCAGCGGCAGAGTTGTGGGTTCGATTCCCATGGGGGACCAGTACGAAAATGTATGTACTCACTACTGTTAGTCGCTCTGGATTAGAGCTTCTGCTAAATTATGTAAATGTATAAATACTTATCATATACTCATCTCAGTTCCTCTGGGGCTGGAACAAGAGCAGTTTATAGTGCTGGAAGGAGACAATATATGGACTTGATCCAGCCTTTCAAAGTGCTTTTTCATACACTTTTTGATGACATTCTAGAATGTATCCATGTCAAAAATGTATTTGTTTCCCCTTTACTGTCTGTTATCTAGAATTTAAATGAATGAGTGCGCACACGCATTTGAATCAGGAAATCTCGATTGTTGCATAGAACAACAGTGCAGTGCAACTTCATCGTGGTTATGCGTGTGCCTCTTGGCACAGCAGTCCCCCCCCCAGGCTATCAGGCATAAGCATCAAACAGAATAAGATTAGATTAGATCTGAAGGTTCCAGCTCGTACACACTTTGAACCCTCTCACTTTGAAGCACTGAAATGGCTCAAGGTGGAAACAGGAGTCAATCAGATTAAAAGGGGGTTTACCAACAAAATTGTCCATAACTCTGCCTCCAAATATCTAGGGTTGGACCAATATGCGCTTTAAGCACTTTGACATGCAAATACAGGCCCAGCCTTACTCAAGACATTTTAAGACCTTTGCACTATCCTGCTGACTTTTTGTAAATGTTCTGTAAATATCCGTTGCTTTTTTTTCTCTGATGTTTCACACATTTCAATATGTGATCTTGTCATATTAACTATGCCTGCTGCAAAATGGAATTGCTTCTTGGGGACATTAAAGTAGTCTGGGTAATTCTTTCAGCTGTATAAATGACACATTAGTACTTCACCAGAAGGAGCTCTTACGAACTTGGTTCCCTGCAGACTTAAGCTCTCCACGGGGAAAATACGAATGTGTGTAGTCTGCTGCGGTTCTGTGGAACAGTTTACCAAGCTACCTGAAAACTCATCAGAGAATAGCTTCAAGGTGTCCCAAACAAACCAGAAAATATTTTTAGAAATACCATCGCGGTTCGATTAGGGGTATTCTCCCACGAGGTGACTCTTAAACGGCCACCTCTGTACTGTAGATGTTGTTGTTGTAAATGGATTGCTGTAAATTGCATTTGTTGTTTTTAATTGCATTGAGTGCGTGTGAAGTGTTGGTCTTTCCCACCTGTCACCTTGCTGAAAAATGAGGACCACAATGGGAATAAGCCATCGGGTTTTATAGTGTTTTTTTTTTATCCTCGATTATTTTTGATGTATGTGATGTTGTCGCCATCTGGAGCAGCCTACTGCGTTTAACTACCCAATACATTCTATCAATCAGTCGATTAACAACTTTATCTTGAGTTGTACCATAGAATTGACCTGAAACGGGTATTCATTGGTTTTAATGGGCATTCATTTCAATCTAATATCTCGATGTGATTGGAGATAGTAGTTTTTTCTGTTGATATTTGTTTTATATTTGTAATATATTCCTGCTTGATTAATGTTGATCATTGAATTTTGAGAGAAATGAGCTGACTATTGAAAATTACGCCAATTTATTAATCAAATATTTCAGTTTGATTTGACCGATCCCATTGAACACCAGGTGGCACCAATGTAACCTTTTTTCCAAAGGATTTCAGTCAACGACTTCATAAATGGGTGAATGAATCAATGTGCTGTATATCCCATCTCACTGCGCACACATGTGGGCCATGATATAAATGGTTCATGGTTATCTGCATGTATTTTACGGTCCCAATTTTCTCTCGTGGATTGCAATAGAGCAAATTAATTGCTTTATAGGCTAATTTCATGGGTCAGGCAGCAATCATGGGATCCTTTGTTAAGCACATCGGGAACAGAACCAAAATAGGCAACATTAAAATATAGTAGCCTACGTGTTTTTTGTTGTGTCCTTGGTAGCCTGCCTAATACCTAATTACATATTGTCCCAAATGAACATAAATATATGTCAAGATAGCTACTAGAGCCCAATTCTGTTTTATTCTGAGCTTCTCCGGTGTCGTGCGTTCATATCCTGTTCTATTGAGTGCAACCCGTCCTAAACCAATATTCTGTGTATCATTTTTAAGAATGTGTGCAAACTTGGAGCAACGCGCGCCACGGTAGACGCAATCTATATCGTGCTGCGCTTCATTGCCTCACGTGTGCTCCACCTCGTCATGTAGCGCAAATTGCACTCTCCAAGCTTGAGCGAGTGAATGGGAAATCGCTACCCCATGCCTAAATGATGTAGGACTGGAAGAGGAGGATGCTTATCTTAATTTGAGAAAATCAACCCAGTTTACATAAGGGTTCACCCTGATTTAGCCCGGCAACACAAGACATAAGAAGACAAAAGGAGCATATCAAGTCTACAGAGAAAGCGAGGCAAGGAAAATATGGACATAACGGACCAAGGAGCACAAATGGAGCCGCTACTACCCTTGGTAAGGATGTCCCATAGGCAACCTACAATAGGCAACCATTGTGTTTTCACTGAAAAATGGATTTCATATCGTTGATTGAGAATGTCGATGTGGGGATTGAACACACCACCATAGACCAGCCTGTGTGTGCAATACATTTGAAATAAATCATAGTCTTTGTATGTTATTACATTCTAAAAATGACAAAACTGTAGTAGGCCTAATACAGGTAAGTAGGTTATTACCTAGTTTTATAGACCGGTTTGCCAAGACAACGGTTTTATCCCAAATATCGAGACATCGTAATGTTTGTGACGATTTTTTTTAGTCTGGACCATCCTGGATCTTTTTGTTTGTTTGTTGTGCTGGACCAATAGACCTACATTAATATTGTCATCAAATTGGGCTAATAAAATGTTCAGAATTTTTGTTGCTTAGTCTGCTACAACATCAAGTACCTATAGAATACGGTAATTAACCTGATTTAGAAAGATACAGCCGTCTTTATTTACCTATTACAAATGCCTAATTTTCTTTACATCCACTAATTTCTCCTCTAATGCCACAGCTGACACATTTTGTTTCTTTGATAAAGGATGATGTAGGCCCATGTCTTTGTTGAGTCTGCAGTTGATGTGTCTGTGGTTCCAGTTCAATTGGTCCCTTGTCGGATAACCTTATGGTGGAGCTGATTTGGGAATGTCTGTCATCTCGTGAACGTTCATCAGGACCTCGAGTCAGACGCGACCTAAAATCACCGCTGATCACCAAAGTCTTCATAGGTAGAAGAACTATGGTGAAGTCCTATTCAGTCTGCCTGTCAATCACTGGTTATGATGCAAATAAAATAAGCCATTTAAGAGTTTTTGGACAGAGCCAGCTCCTATAATTAAGGACAGCTGTAAGTTCACGGCCCCTTGCCGTTATGGTAGTTTACTACTAGACAGTGGACATCGGGCTCATCTGATATCTGATTGGACCCATTAGGATCTATAGGTGTATTACTAAGGTAAGCCACAGACAGACGCCACTCGTCAATAAGAACCAGAGGTTTTCTCTCTCTCACCCTGTAGGACACACTCTTTCTATGGTCAATCCTCGGCCATAGACCAGATTGATGAACCGTAACCTATACATGCTTCTGCATGTTGGACAGAGACCATGTGTTATTAAACGGGTGACGACACTCAGTGGTGTCCAAAGACTGTGCCTGTTCCAGCGGTCAGGTCCTGTTTAGCATTCCGGTGATTCGCGTGTTGAGGAAGGGCCGCCTCAAAGCCAGGGAGAGGAGAAATAGGACTTTTGTTCAAACGCTGCTGAAAACATTGTTTCCCTTCTTATGAATAGGTCATTATAAAAAGAAAAACAACATTGATAAATTACATTGATAAAGCAGGTGTCTGTGTGAGCCTACTTAACCAGTGCTGTAGATTGACCGCAGGTTGACTATGACATGGGACGCTTTTGTTCACTGACTTAATGCAGAGTGCAGTGCCCTGTCATCATAACTCTTGGCTGCCTAGCTGTAGCGTGTTTCCTGAATCCCAATGCGTTGCCATAGTTGCTAAGAGTCGTTGTGTGGATACGTGAGGTGATAGTAGGAGTGAGTGTTCTGTGGAAATCCTCACTGTATGACAAACAAAAAATGTCATGTAAACTTGTATTAGAAACCTGGGGACCGGCAGTGATTGCATAGCACTCAATGACTTCCAGTGTGAAGATGCGTAACTAAGCAAGACTGGATTATGCATGGAAACAATCTCCTGTGGATTGATGTTGTACTTTGACCTTGTTATTTACAGGAACCAGGCCCCCAGAGCCCTCAGATACCTCAAGGAGACAAGAATGTGGTGAGTACTTCTGATTTCATACCAAGCCAAGCATGCAGGATACATCCTACTACTTTTGCTCAGTGATACATGAGTCCTTTTGAGTTCCACTACAGACAAGCCACTTCATGCAGCAAATGTGCAGGTATCCATTTAAAACCGTCTTGGTTATGAACGTCACGGAACATCCATCTGGCAAGCTTCCAAAGACCTGAGTCAGAGTTGAGATAAGAGCTCCCCAACCAAGACCTTCACAGAAATCGGTCATTGACATCAACGGGAAACCTGAGTCAAGCGCACTGATTCCACATCAGAAATATATATGCTGGCATATATTGGGCAGAGGCAAGGGTGTTGGGAGTTAGCTGGAGACAGGAGATGGAGAGTGTGTGATGTAGTAAAGATGGGACGGAATGTTGAGCCCTAATCCTAGACACAGTGAGCCTGGCTGGTCTTCTGGCTGGAGTGGATCCAGCGTGGACAGACGGGGGAGGTCTGTAGAGCAGGGTCGGTATAGCAGACAGAGGTAGCCCTGTTCTCTTGGACAAAATGTTCCTGGAAATAGTGGGGCATCTCTGTCTGACTGGGTGATCCGACTGTGCAGAGCCAGCCCCACTGTAGCGAGATAAGTGCCTAGACCGGCTGTGCTCCCTTGGATGTTTAATTATAGCGGATAGAGGGAGCTAGATGAAGAGAGAGGGGGGGGGGGGGGAGAGAGAGAGGGGGGGGAGAGAAGATACAGCTAAGAGAGATGCTAGTGATTTTTCGTCACATTTCTGATAGTTTCCCCAACAATCCTATTTATCACCCGTGCCTAAATTGTTATTGATCCAGTACTACTGCCACTGGTAATGTATGTCATTAGGTAGTGTAGCAGAAGAAACGCTTGAAGCGCTGGATCCATTTCCATTACAGCATGTTTCTGCCACAGTGTTCCGCTGACCATGCAGCACAGACAGAGTACAGTAGTGTCATAGGCAGGAGACACACACACACACACACACACACACACACACACACACACACACACACACACACACACACGCGCAGGATGACTGCAGAGTAGAAACGCCTCATACCATGTCCCTGTGGAGGTGGGTTGGATCAGATGTGGCAGGTGCAGCGGTGAGAAGTCCTAGGGCTTTTCAGTTCGAACCCCACAGAAGAAGGGTCTGTGTGTGTGTGTTTTGCTTACCGTGACTTAGCTACAAGCCTCTCTTAGATAAGAGGGCCACAACACCACACAGCCCAGCATCGGTGATGTCAGCAGCTCGCTAATCTCACAGGGGATTGGTGGATGGATGCTTGTCAGAAAACATCGGAGCCCGTCTGGATCAGAGCTGGGCAGTCTGAGCGCTTGTTTGTGTTGCGAAGTTGCTGTCAGGATGAGGCTGGCTGGCATGGGGAAGAGGAACCGGTGAGAAGAGCCTGGCTCGACCTTACCGCCAATACCTTTAGCCGACAAACACAGGTTCTGTCCAGGGCTTGGATTCTGAGCTTCCATCTTGCGGTCTCTCGACCACTGTAAAACCAAGAAGAAATCTCGGGCATCCTTGCCCACACTGACGCGCCATGTTATCGGGGAGCTTGGATCCCAACTCCAATGGATTTAACTGCCAGGTACGCCTCTGGGTTTAGCCTGTGCCACCTGAGGGAGGTTGGCACATAGGGGGTGGCACAAAGAATGGAATGGAAATGCTGATGATGTTGAGGTGTCCTAAACTGTTAGTTGTTGCGTCACAACATTGTTTGTGTTCATGTAAGAATATATCCTGATTGGCGTTTTAGCTCATATTTGGGGTTATGAAAGTATACCACTGCAGACTTATCATGCACACATTCACGTCATGATTCCTCGACAGTGACATTGGACAGAATCAATATACAACATTATTGATGGATCGCAAACGGGCCATTTTACGCTTTCCTGAACGCTTTGGCAGATTAACATTGAAGTCACTACAGGGCAGAGTGAATGGCCTTCAGTTCAGTATTCTAGTGTTGGTTAATGCGATGCCTGATCACTGCTGTTGTTCTGCAGTAGAGGCTAGCTGTGCTGCAGATCTCCTGGCATAGGAAAAGGTCCCGAGGAGCTACTGACAGATGGGTCTTGAGCACTCTCATTTTGCGAGTGGTGGGAGATCGAGCTAGAGATTATACCCACTGTCATGAACCCGATTGATCTTTGAGAGAAGCAAATGACCTAAACTGACCTAAACTGTTTGTGTTTTGTCTTTGCCCGTTTATGGCTACTTCAGAAGCATTGCTGTTTGTTGATGTCTTTTAGGTTTTGGATTAAACTGTCTTGATGTCACTAAGTGAATAGGAAAGCCTGTGATAGAGAGGTATGGCTTTGAGAAGCTCTGCTGTGATGCTGATGCTGAGCACACTGCCATTGCCACGGTAACCACGGCCATCTGTAGGGATCAGACCTGTGACGACGTCTGCCCTTATCCAATCAGATGGCTCTGGTGTAAGGGGTTCCGCCCATGCTAATCCACTAGCTGTAGCTATATAGAATCCCCTCGGCTTGAAACACATGTACAGTACTCTCATCCACATTAGACTGATCTACAGTCAGTAATCCTCTATCCAGTAGATGAGGCTTTGTGAAAAGTCACATGCTATATATGCTTCAGATTCACATAGGTGTAGTTGGTCAAAATAATAAGTAGAGATGTTCTTTAATGTATACCTCATGGCCTAGATATCCTATGAAGGTAAATGTTGATCATCTCTGCAGGTTCCGTGCGTCACAGAACTCCCTGAGAGACACATGAGGAATGTGGAAATTGGGTCACAAGGCTGGTGTGTGTGTCCTGGAAAGCTGTATTCTAACCTACCCGGCTTCTTGGAAACGGCTCGTGTGAAAGCTCCGGGGTGAAGTTTCCCCTAGGTACAGATTTAGGATCAGCGTCCCCTCCCCCAATCCTAGCCTTAACCATTAGTGGGGGGGAAAAGCATAGCTGACCTCAGGTCAGCATCGAGGGGCAATTTCACCCTACACCCGTGTGAACAGATAGGTCTGTGATTTTTACTGGCAAGGATATGGGTACATAACCCAGGCACACCTTTTGGTCAACATTAGGAGACATCCTCTGTGTTTATTGTTTCTTAATGAGTTCCATAATACTTCCTCCCCCTGAAAGATAACATCAGCAGACCACCTCCTCTAGTGCAGCAGCCAATCATATTGTTCTCTCTGCCGGAGGTCGACCTGAAGTCCCAGGATGTCATTATGATTTGTAGGTGGTTTACATTTTAAACAAAGACTTTGTTCACAACCGGGATGTGCAACCCTGGCCCTGGGGTTGCAGACTGTGTGCTAGCAGGCTTTTGTTCCAGCCCTGCATTTAACACTTCTGATTCAACTGGTTACATTTAGTGCATTATCAAACCAGTTCCTCTTCAAACTCAAAACAAAACAACAAAAAAAATATTTCCTGTGCTGAAAATCATCATCTCCTTGAATACGGTAATTAGAATATAAATGCTCAAGGGAAAAGGAGATCTCAGGCAAGATCCTAGAGTGGTTCTCGAAGGAAGGAATGACGCACAGCAGTGTGTGTGAGAGTTAAAGACGAGAAAGGAAGTCGTTTTTAAGGGAACTGAAAGTGTTGGGTGCAGTTTATTTCAGAACACATCAGTCGCTTAGTTGAGAGACCTCTACACGCCATGCTCTTTGTTGAAAGCCATCCGACCATTTGTCTGTTTGATGAGAGCATGTCGTTATCATAAAATTGGACATGAAGAGGTTGCTACGGTTCGTACTGACCTAACATGTGAGGGGAACGCAGGTGCTATCGTTACACACACCGTGTGTGTGTGTGTGTGTGTGTGTGTGTGTGCTCCCTCAGGTTCTATACTGACTAAAAATATAAACGCAAAATGCAACAATTTCAATATTTTTACTGAGTTATAGTTCATATAAGGAAATATATTCATTAGGCACTAATCTATAGGTTTCACGTGACTGGGCAGGGGTGCAGCCATGAGTGGCCAATCAGGATTATTTCTCCCCCCTCTCCACCCCTCCTCAGACGATCCCGCAGGTGAAGAAGCCGAATGTGGAGGTCCTGGTCTGCGGTTGTGAGGCCGGTTGGACGTATTGCTAAATTCTCTAAAACGACATTAGAGTCAGCTTATGGTAGAGAAATTAAAATTCAATTCTCTGGCAAAAGCTCCGGTGGACATTCCTGCAGTCAGCATGCCAGTTGCACGCTCCCTCCAAACTTGAGACATTTGTGCTGTTGTGTGACAAAACTGTACATTTTAGAGTGACCTTTTATTGTCCCCAGCACAAGATGCACCTGTGTAATGATCATGCTTTTTAATCAGCTTCTTGATATGTCACGCCTGTCAGGTGGATGTATTATCTTGGCAAAGGAGAAATCTTCAGCTTATGAAACATAGGACCAGTGTATATTGCCTCATTTGTCATCACCTCCAAGCCTCCAGTGCTCCTTCGTGGCTCGTCCTTGTTACCAGTATCAGTTAGTACAGCTTAGAGGTTTGATTAGATGGTATATACTGTAGCTACGAAGTGACTTTTTCATAGCAGATTAGAATTTATGCAGCAGGTTTAAGAGAATTACCCTAACCTTAACCCTTATCTTAACCCTAAACTTAACCCTTACTCTAACCATTAGCCTAACCCTTATTCTAAACCTAACCATAACCTAAGCAAGCAGTTGCTTATCAACAGATAGTTTGTTGGTAGTATGATGCTCTACAGATAGAAAATCTGGACTATCCAAATCTGGACTGAATTAGGTTAGGAAAATGGTTAAGGTTAGCTAAAATGCTCTCCTAACCTGCTACAAAAAGTAACTTTCGTTGGTAGCTGTACTCCATCTAGTCACATCCCTTATCTAAGTCAATTAGCTTCCTGGTGGTCTGACCTCTCTCAGGTCTCAGGAAACACTGACTGACTCCTAAGGTCACAGTCACACCCACTCCATAATAGTCCATTGATGTCAGAACTCATCAGAATGAGTGGTGGCTGGTGGGGATACAGACTACTAGGTTACTCTGGGTCAGTTGTCGTGTCCCAGGGTTGGGGGCTGATTTGGGTCAGTGGTGTATTGTATTGATAGGCTAGCTGGCTGGGGGAATGAAAGCGCCACCTGTGAAACTGTAATTCTATTCCGGGCCACCTGCTGTTTGTAATCCGTAGAGGGATTTTGTTTCGGAGGCTTTCGGCCTGATTCTTGTTTTTTGTTGCTTCGTCACTGTCACGGAAAAAAGCGACAAAAAGTATGATTTGACAGACAAATTGTGTTAATATTCACTTTTGTACCTTTTCACTTTATAAAGAACGTGTGTCCTTGATGTTTTTGGATTCAACGCAGGAAACCTGTTTACAGGGTTGTTTAGATGAGATGTTTTATTGTCACATAGGCCCTGCAATAGACTAGCGCCCTGTCCAGCGGGAGTACTTGTGCATCAATCTGCCTCACGCTACAGAAACAGGAGATAGCTTACTTACTAAATAGACAACCGATACCCCTCCCATCCCACCTCTACCGCCAAATCTGTATATAAGCAAATATAAGCGTATCGGATGCAGTCCAGATTAAAGGGGGACTGTTGTAAAGTTCAATTAAATAGTTTGATGAAGCTCTTCCTTGTCCCTGTTCTGGGCTCTATTTTCAAGGCTGTGTTCCAAATGGCCCTGTACTGCACAGATGGTACATACAGTTAGTCAGCTTGACAGGAAGGAGCAGGGTGCATCAGTGAGCAACACATGTTTATTTTTTAACATTTATTTTACCTTTATTTAACTAGGCAAGTCAGTTAAGAACTAATTCTTATTTTCAATGACGGCCTAGGAACAGTGGGTTAACTGCCTTGTTCAGGGGCAGAACGACAGGTTGTCAGCTCGGGGATTCGAACTTGCAACCTTTTGGTTACTAGCCCAACGCTCTAACCACTAGGCTACCCTGCCGCGAGATGGGGGAGGCTGCTGTAGCCCTGAACTGAATACCAAACAACTGTGCGTCTTTCTCCTCTATCTCTGTCTGTCTCCGAGAGACGCTTTAGGATAAGAATAAGACTGCGCTTTCAGTAAATAGTCAAATGACACATAATAAATCATGGATAATTGCTGATGGGAAATGCAGAAAATTCAGCTACATGCCATTTCTAATACATCTATGTGGAGTGCATAGAGTACAGGAGAGTGAGCCTTGGTGTCTAGTAAACAGAGAGGAGGGAGAGAAGCCAATGGCAGGCATCTTTCCAAGGTCAACCCTGAACTCGCCAAACGTGGAAATCAGATAGATGTCAACCTCTTCATCTTCCTTTGGTTTTCAATCCAGAGCTACAGCAGCTTCCCCTTCCCCCTACATGATGTCAACTTCCTCATCCTCCTTTGGTTTTTAATCCAGAGCTACAGCAGCTTCCCCTTCCCCCTACATGATGTCAACTTCCTCATCCTCCTTTGGTTTTCCGTCCAGAGCTACAGCAGCTTCCCCTTCCCCCTACATGATGTCAACCTCTTCATCCTCCTTTGGTTTTCAATCCAGAGCTACAGCAGCTTCCCCTTCCCCCTACATGATGTCAACTTCCTCATCTTCCTTTGGTTTTCAATCCAGAGCTACAGCAGCTTCCCCTTCCCCCTACATGATGTCAACCTCTTCATCCTCCTTTGGTTTTCAATCCAGAGCTACAGCAGCTTCCCCTTCCCCCTACATGATGTCAACTTCCTCGTCCTCCTTTGGTTTTCAGTCCAGAGCTACAGCAGCTTCCCCTTCCCCCTACATGATGTCAACCTCTTCATCCTCCTTTGGTTTTCAGTCCAGGGCTACAGCAGCTTCCCCTCCCCCCTACATGATTTCAACTTCCTCATCTTCCTTTGGTTTTCAATCCAGAGCTACAGCAGCTTCCCCTTCCCCCTACATGATGTCAACCTCTTCATCCTCCTTTGGTTTTCAGTCCAGAGCTACAGCAGCTTCCCCTTCCCCCTACATGATGTCAACCTCTTCATCCTCCTTTGGTTTTCAATCCAGAGCTACAGCAGCTTCCCCTTCCCCCTACATGATGTCAACCTCTTCATCCTCCTTTGGTTTTCAATCCAGAGCTACAGCAGCTTCCCCTTCCCCCTACATGATGTCAACTTCCTCGTCTTCCTTTGGTTTTCAGTCCAGAGCTACAGCAGCTTCCCCTTCCCCCTACATGATGTCAACCTTTTCATCCTCCTTTGGTTTTCAATCCAGAGCTACAGCAGCTTCCCCTTCCCCCTACATGATGTCAACTTCCTCGTCCTCCTTTGGTTTTCAGTCCAGAGCTACAGCAGCTTCCCCTTCCCCCTACATGATGTCAACCTCTTCATCCTCCTTTGGTTTTCAATCCAGAGCTACAACAGCTTCCCCTTCCCCAAACATGATGTCAACCTCTTCATCCTCCTTTGGTTTTCAGTCCAGGGCTACAGCAGCTTCCCCTTCCCCCTACATGATGTCAACTTCCTCATCTTCCTTTGGTTTTCAAGCCAGAGCTACAGCAGCTTCCCCTTCCCCCTACATGATGTCAACCTCTTCATCCTCCTTTGGTTTTCAGTCCAGAGCTACAGCAGCTTCCCCTTCCCCCTACATGATGTCAACCTCTTCATCCTCCTTTGGTTTTCAATCCAGAGCTACAGCAGCTTCCCCTTCCCCCTACATGATGTCAACCTCTTCATCCTCCTTTGGTTTTCAATCCAGAGCTACAGCAGCTTCCCCTTCCCCCTACATGATGTCAATCTCTTCATCCTCCTTTGGTTTTCAGTCCAGAGCTACAGCAGCTTCCCCTTCCCCCTACATGATGTCAACTTCCTCGTCTTCCTTTGGTTTTCAGTCCAGAGCTACAGCAGCTTCCCCTTCCCCCTACATGATGTCAACCTCTTCATCCTCCTTTGGTTTTCAATCCAGAGCTACAGCAGCTTCCCCTTCCCCCTACATGATGTCAACCTCTTCATCCTCCTTTGGTTTTCAATCCAGAGCTACAGCAGCTTCCCCTTCCCCCTACGTGATGTCAACTTCCTCGTCCTCCTTTGGTTTTCAGTCCAGAGCTACAGCAGCTTCCCCTTCCCCCTACATGATGTCAACCTCTTCATCCTCCTTTGGTTTTTAATCCAGAGCTACAGCAGCTTCCCCTTCCCCCTACATGATGTCAACCTCTTCATCCTCCTTTGGTTTTCAATCCAGAGCTACAGCAGCTTCCCCTTCCCCTACATGATGTCAACTTCCTCGTCCTCCTTTGGTTTTCAGTCCAGAGCTACAGCAGCTTCCCCTTCCCCCTACATGATGTCAACCTCTTCATCCTCCTTTGGTTTTCAATCCAGAGCTACAGCAGCTTCCCCTTCCCCCTACATGATGTCAACTTCCTCGTCCTCCTTTGGTTTTCAGTCCAGAGCTACAGCAGCTTCCCCCTACATGTGTTGCTCTGCTCATTCCTATCAAGCTGACCAACTGCCTGCAGAACTAGGCCTGGATATGTGTTTGTTAGCATGCTCATTTCTCTGTGCATTTATGTGTGTGTGTGTGTGCGCGCGCACGTCCGGGCATGGAGAGCAACTCCCACCCCACGCTGGCTGCTCTGATGTCGTCACCAGGCAGAGAGCATGATAGGAGCTGATTTAATCAGTGCTGTGTATATCTCATCCAGGGTTAGATCCTGGGATTTACACACCTATGGCAAAAGGTTAGCATTTGTGGGGAGATGAAATCTGTGGCGGGGACGCTCTCTCTGCCGCTCTTTCATCAGTGTTCTGCAGCCTGCAGGAGATCCCGTCCCCAACATCATGCTATTAAGAGATAGAGACAGAAACCTGCTGCAGGCCGGAGATGCGGTCTCATTTGTCAAACTGAACAGAAGACACGGAGCACCACTCTGTCCTCCTATAGTGGTCCCGGCACAGAGAAAGACAGTTGGCGTTCTAGAAGGATTTATTGACCTATTTTCTCAACGTGTTGATCTAACGAGACTTCAACATGAGGTCATGAGCAAAGTCTCTGTTAAGATTGTGTTGTGAGCCTCCCGGGTGGCGCAGCAGCACAATTGGCCCAGAGTCGTCCGGGTTAGGGAGGGTTTGGCCGGCAGGGATATCCTTATATCCTTGTCTCATCCCGCACTAGCGACTCCTGTGGCGGGCCGGGCGCAGTGCACGCGACCAGGTCGCCAGGTGTATGGTGTTTCCTCCGACACATTGGTGCGGCTGGCTTTCCGGGTTGGATGGGCATTGTGTCAAGATGCTTGGTTAGGTTGTGTTTCGGAGGATGCATGGCTCTCGACCTTTGCCTCTCCCGAGTCCGTACGGGAGTTGCAGCGATGAGAGACAATATTGTCAGCAGCTTCCCCTTCCCCCTACATGATGTCAACTTCCTCGTCCTCGTAACTATTGGATACCACGAAATTGGGGAGAAAAAAGGGGTAAAAAGAAAAAAAGATGTGTTGTGGGCTCAGAGTCCTTTCCATTCCAACTCCCTCAGACCAGCAAGATAATTGAAATGTGATTCATTAATAAAATTAGTATCACGAATGACACTTCTACTTATGAATTGAACCGAGATTCATCTCCTAAATTCACTGAATTGAAATTGAATTGGCACTCAACCCTGAAGAGGATGAAAAGTATTTGATCAGACCCAGACATTCTCATAGGTACATTTTCTAACGGGCTAAGAGCCAGGGAGCAGGAGGTGGGGGATTTCATTATGATGTCACTGAGAACGAGGGGATTTCCCAGGGGGCCATGGGTCCTCCTGGGGATAGCAGCAGCAGGGTCTGCCCCTGGTCACCCTTCACATTTCTCCAAGGGTGGTCTCTTGCGCTCCACTCTCTGCTATGACAGCCATGCTGCCTGAGAAATAGAATGGGTATACATCAAAGGGACTCTGATTATAACATGGCTGATTAGGACGTCTGTCTGTCTGTCTGTCTGTCTGTCTGTCTGTCTGTCTGTCTGTCTTTCATTCCTCTTTTAATGCTTCTTCCCACAGCCTCTATACTAGAGATCTCAGTCAGACTGTTTCAGCTGTGTATGTGGAAACAGCTTTGCCTGTGTCCAACTTCTCAGATAATCAGTGAGCACACTGGCACTGCCCACATGATGGGTCAGTGGACCATTCCTTGACGTAAATGAATTGACATCCAATATCACATTTACAAACAAACCAGCCCTGAAAACGTTTGTATACTTTCTATTGATAATTCCTTCATCTGAGAAATCACCCTCCACATATGAGACGGTCTAATGTGATGTCTAAGCCCACACGGCCACAACCCACCCAACCCCCCCACCATCTGTCCAGAACGTTCCCATGATCCTCTAGGCTCAGTCAAATGGGCGTGCATGTGTGGGTGCCTCCTCTCTTCAGCAACCTGGCCTGGGCTAGCCTAATCTTCTTCAGCATCCTGGCCTGGGCTAGCCTAATCTTCTTCAGCATCCTGGCCTGGGCTAGCCTAATCTTCTTCAGCATCCTGGCCTGGGCTAGCCTAATCTTCTTCAGAAACCTGGCCTGGGCTAGCCTAATCTTCTTCAGAAACCTGGCCTGGGCTAGCCTAATCTTCTTCAGTATCCTGGCCTGGGCTAGCCTAATCTTCTTCAGTATCCTGGCCTGGGCTAGCCTAATCTTCTTCAGCATCCTGGCCTGGGCTAGCCTAATCTTCTTCAGAAACCTGGCCTGGGCTAGCCTAATCTTCTTCAGAAACCTGGCCTGGGCTAGCCTAATCTTCTTCAGCATCCTGGCCTGGGCTAGCCTAATCTTCTTCAGCATCCTGGCCTGGGCTAGCCTAATCTTCTTCAGCATCCTGGCCTGGGCTAGCCTAATCTTCTTCAGCATCCTGGCCTGGGCTAGCCTAATCTTCTTCAGCATCTAGGACTGTAGGACCATCTTTGATTGGTCTGTAGCCACAGTCATCCAGTCACGGGATGCGTATGTAATGGAATATTATTCCCTGTATAGTGCACTGCTTTTGTCCAGCATTCTAAATGGAATGCAGAATCATCATACACAATCATTTGTAATACTGTCCAGATTGATCTGAACTGCAAAGATGCTTCATATATCATTTCTGTAGTAAAATTGAGTTATGTTAATAAGCTCTGGTTTCTTACCTGTGGGAACTGGGGGGTAGAGTCCAGGGCCAGAGTCATGGCCAGGGTTACTTCCAGCTGTGGGGTAGAGCCAGTCTAGGCACAGGGTTACTTCCAGCTGTGGGGTAGAGCCAGTCTAGGCACAGGGTTACTTCCAGATGTGGGGTAGAGCCAGTCTAGGCACAGGGTTACTTCCAGCTGTGGGGAAGAGCTAGTCTAGGCACAAGGTTACTCCCAGCTGTGGGTTAAAGCCAGGGGACAGGGACAGGGTAAGGGTGGTTCCAGCTGTGGGTTAAAGCCAGGGGACAGGGCCAGGGTAAGGGTGGTTCCAGCTGTGGGTTAAAGCCAGGGGACAGGGACAGGGTAAGGGTGGTTCCAGCTGTGGGTTAAAGCCAGGGGACAGGGCCAGGGTAAGGGTGGTTCCAGCTGTGGGTTAAAGCCAGGGGACAGGGACAGGGTGGTTCCAGCTGTGGGGTAAAGCCAGGGACAGGGACAAGGCCGGGGTTGCTGTGGGTTAAATCCAGGGTCAGGGTCAGGGTCAAGGCCAGGGGGCTTCCACCGTAACAACCTCTGCCTGGAGCTTAGCAGGCTGTAAACAGACAGAGCAGTGTAACAGCAGGACAACAACACATATAGCCAAACTAAACAATCATTTGGGACACAGATCATTTTGGTCCAATTATAATGCACCTAAACTGCTTCACATTTGACTTCTGTGGTATAATTGTGTTATGTTAATAGACTCTGGTGTCTTACAGTTGAAGTCGGAAGTTTAGATACACCTTAGCCAAATACATTTAAACTCAGTTTTTCACAGTTCCTGACATTTAATCCTAGTAAAAATTCCCTGTCTCTGGTCAGTTAGGATCACCACTTTATTTTAAGAATGTGAAATGTTGGAATAATAGTAGAGAGAATGATTTATTTCAGCTTTTATTTCCTTCATCACATTCCCAGTGGGTCAGAAGTTTACATACACTCAATTAGTATTTGGTAGCGTTGCCTTTAAATTGTCAAACATTTCAGGTAGCCTTCCACAAGCTTCCCACAATAAGTTGGGTGAATTTTGTCCCATCCTTCCTGACAGAGTTGGTGTAACTGAGTCAAGTTTGTAGGCCTCCTTGCTTGCACACACTTCTTCAAGTCTGCCCACAAATGATCTATAGGACTGAGGTCAGGGCTTTGTGATGGCCACTCAAATACCTTGATTTTGTTGTCCTTAAGCCATTTTGCCACAACTTTGGAAGTATGCTTGGGGTCATTGTTCATTTGGAAGAGCCGTTTGCGACCAAGCATTAACTGATGTCTTGAGATGTTGCTTCAATATATCCACATCATTTTCCTTTCTCAGGATGCCATCTATTTTGTGAAGTGCACCAGTCCCTCCTGCAGCAAAGCACCCTCACAACATGATGCTGCCACCCCCGTACTTCACGATTGGGATGGTGTTCTTCGGTTTGCAAACCTCCCCCTTTTTCCTCCAAACATAACAATGGTCATTATGGCTAAACAGTTATTTTTTTTGTTTCATCAGACCAGAGGACATTTCTCCAAAAAGTAAGATCTTTGTCCCCATGTGCAGTTGAAAACCGTAATCTGGCTTTTTTTATGGCGGTTTTGGAGCAGTGGCTTCTTCCTTGCTTAGCAGCCTTACAGGTTATGTCGATATAGGACTAATTTTACTGTGGATATAGATACTTCTGTACCTGTTTCCTCCAGCATCTTCACAAGGTCCTTTGCTGTTGTTCTGGGATTGATTTGCACTTTTCTCCCCAAAGTACGTTCATCTCTAGGAGACAGAACGCGTCTCCTTCCTGAGCGGTATGACGGCTGCGTGGTCCCATGGTGTTTATACTTGCATAATATTGTTTGTACAGATGAACGTGTTACCTTCAGGCGTTTGGAAATTGCTCTCAAGGATGAACCAGACTTGTGGAGGTCTACAATTATTTTTCTGAGGTCTTTGCTGATTTATTTAGATTTTCCCATGATGTCAAGCAAAGAGGCACTGAGTTTAAAGGTAGGCCTTGAAATACATCCACAGGTACACCTCCAATTGACTCAAATTATGTCAATTAGCCTATCAGAAGCTTCTAAAGCCCTGACATCATTTTCTGGAATTTTCCAAGCTGTTTAAAGGCACAGTCAACTTAGTGTATGTAAACTTCTGACCCACTGGAATTGTGATACAGTGAATTATAAGTGAAATAATCTGTCTGTAAACAATTGTTGGAAAAATGACTTGTGTCATGCACAAAGTAGATGTCCTAACCAACTTGCCAAAACTACAGTTAAACAAGAAATTTGTGGAGTGGTTGAAAAATGAGTTTTAATGACGCCAACCTAAGTGTATGTAAACGTCTGACTTCAACTGTACCTTTTGGAAGCTGTGGGGTTGTGCCAGTGTCAGGTTCTGAGGTGCTTCCACCAGCTGCAGGCCTGAACACATCAAAGAGTTCTATAATTAAGCGACATGATCGGAATAATACAACCACGGTTATCTGTAGCTCATGTCCATGTCTGTTGTATTACTAATACACTGCTGTCGTATGGTTCTACACCGTCTAACCAAAGTGCTGTAGATTCACTGTTTACGTTTTCCAATCGCGTTAAGTGCTGATTACAATCTAGTATGATTAGATTGTCAAATGATGCAATATGGAAAAGCTCAGCCGTGTCCAGAGATTATTTGAATGTAGCATTGACTTGTGCTTAGAGATGATTGTGAATGAAGTGTGGCTGGTTACCAAATGGAATTAACTAGCATTACGCGGCATCATGTTTTACCAGCTTACCACTGGCACCCAGCACCTCCTATGTCACCTCATGGTATTTGGCACAAAGATTAAGCCTACAACCCCCTGGACAGAAACATGTTATTTTTGGGACACTCACTAGCAAATAGTACACAGACACATATATATACACACACACACACACACACCCCATCAACCTTCTGAGACCCTCGACCCCAAAACCACTATTTCTCCTACAACAATCCTAGCCATTATCAGGACAGTCTTTTGGGTCAACAACAGTGTTCCTCTCGGCAGCTGTGTGAGAGTCAGTATATATCTGACTGCACGCATGAGGAAGCATCCTTGTTAAAAATAAATAAAACGTGACTAAAACAATAAAACTATCTGGGTAGTCAGGGAAGGTGAATTCATAAAAATTGTGATTGGCCACATTAGTTGCCATGGTGACTGTCTGATGAAGTTAGCCTCATGAAGCTGCTGTGTGTTTATTTAAGGACTCATCCTCTTGCAGCAGGAGGATGGCAGGACGCCAGAGGCCTCTTATATAAGAGTTTTGGCTTTTTAAAATTCAAATGTGGCTCCGTGTACTGAATGGTCATTTTGACATAGTGGAATGGTCACTGGGCCAAATTCACCACTGTGTGCTAAGCCCAATAAAAAAAACAGCACTCTGAGCTTTTTCACGTGAAAATCTCTTGATGTGCAAAGGAATGGTTCTCTTTATACTGTACATACTGTAACTACATGTGCGTATAAAGTCGTTTGGACCATGATAGTTCGTTGGTGATGTGGACACCAAGGAACTTGAAGCTCTCGACCCGCTCCACTACAGACCTGTCGATGTTAATATGGGGGCCTGTTCGGCCCACCTTCATCTCTCTCTCTCTCTCTCTCTCTCTCTCTCTCTCTCTCTCTCTCTCTCCCCCTCTCTCTCTTTATCTTAATCTATCTTTCTCCCCTCTCTGTCTCTCGCTCTCTCTCCCCTCTCTCTTTATCTTTATCTCTCCCTTTCTCTCTCTCTCTCTCTCTCTCTCTCTCTCTCTCTCTCTCTTTCTTTCTCTCTCTCCCGTCTCTTTATCTTCATCTCTCTCCCCCCCCTCTCTATCTCTCTCCCTCTCTCTCTCTCTCTCTCTCTCTCTATCTCTCTCTCTCC